>NW_027642039.1:0-2500 GCF_032717465.1 Coenobita brevimanus
TCAACCAGTCCATTTGCCTGTGCATGATAGGGAGTAGTGGGAAGATGACGAATGGAAAGCAACCTCCTTACCTCTCCCATCATATCAGAAGTGAATTGAGAGCCTCTGTCAGAAACAATTTCTTCTGGTACACCCACCCGTGAAAATATCTCCAGCAGAGCCTCTGCCACGGTCTCTGTGTCCACCTTACTCAATGCCACTGCTTCAGGATATCGAGTGGCATAATCCACCAGGGTCAAAATGTAGCGCTTACCGGACTCACTTCTGGGTTCAATGGGCCCCACCAAATCCACTGCCACTCTCTGAAAGGGTGTATCAATCAAGGGAACCTCACCTAATGGTACTTTACCCACCTTCCCTTTGGGAACTGTACGTTGGCAAATGTCACAGGATAAACAAAATCTTTTAACATCAGCCCCCATTCCAGGCCAAGCAAACTCCTGTTCTATCTTTCCCAACGTTTTATCACTTCCCAAATGTCCTCCAAAAGGCGATTCATGGGCAATACTCATCACCATCTCTCTAAATTTCGTAGGTAAAACCAATTGTTTTATATCCTTCCCTTGAACACACTTTGTCCTAAATAACAAACCCTTTTCCACAGAGAAACTAGCTTTCTTAACGGTTTGAAACCCAGAAGGGTTATCTTGTGCATATTTGAGCCAACAGCGTAATTGTTCGTCATCCTGCTGGGCCTCCTTCATGTCTTGTGCATCCAGTTGCAAGTTGTCCACAACTTTTAACTTCTTTGTGGTACGAGTTCTCTGGGATGCTGCCCTGGTTGCAACGGCATGGCTCTCTAGTAGACTTTCTAATTTTGTAGCACCTGCAATATTCCCAATTATTAATTCATAAACTGGATCATCCATGCAAACTGCCTCCACTTGTCCCGTGTAGTATGGAGTTTGAACTTCAAATTTTGCCAGCGGATGCTGTTCCACCTGTCCATTGACGAGTCTCACCTTCCTTTGCTGTCCCGTGAAGCACTCATTCGGTACCAGTCCTTTCTTTACTACTACCGTACTGCATCCCGTGTCGCGCAGTACATCCACCGCATGGCCACACACAAACCCTTTGGACACTGGCATCCTCGCTAAAGCACTCACTACGTCTACTGTCTGTCCACACAGTTGATTCCTGGAAGCCTCGTCCTCACTGCCTGGGTTAGAATCAGTCTCTGTACAGAGATTCACTTGTGGTCGACTCCTGTAACCTGTACTCGCATTACATTGTCGTGCCTGATGACCTGGTTTCCCACATTTGAAACACAATCCTTTCTCTACAAATAATGTCCTCTTATTACTTTGTTCCTCACTGTGTTGCACTGCAGCATCGGGTTTCTTTACCCCTGAAGAGGAGCAGCATGGTGTACGGGCATTCTGTAGTAATCCACCATGAGCTCGGACAAAACCTTCTGCAAGATTTATCATCTCCTGCAGGTTCTGTGGTGTTCGTTCTCGTAGATATACCTGCAAGTTTTTTCCACAACAATCAAGAAATTGTTCTGCTACAATTAATTCACACACCCCTTCGAATGATTTATCTGTATTAGATAACTCTATCCACCTGCTTAACAAATTTTGCAGCCTAGTTATAAATTGTGATACTTTCTCAAAACTTTGTGGTTTTGCCGTACGAAATCTCTTCCGAAATCCTTCTTCCGTGCACTCAAATCGGTCCATAAGAGCAGTCTTAACACACCCATAATGCACAGCTTCCTCCGCACTGAGTCTTGAATACACCTCCAGTGCAAGGCCCTTTAGATAGGAACTGAGTAACACTGCCCACCTATCCTCTGGCCATCCCACAGCCCTAGCAAAAATTTCAAATCGTCGTATATATGAATCCATGTCGTCCGTTTTCTCGTCAAAAGGCGGCAGTGAAGGACCTTTAACTTGCATCTGTACCAACGACGGCTCTAACACTTCCGCCACCCCTCCTGAGTTGACTGAGTAACCATCTGACCCCTAGTCTGAGCAAGTCGTTCTTCCAAGTCCAATCGCTCTTTTAATTGTCTTAGCCTCTCTTGCTCCATTTCTAATTGGTCCTTGTCCTCCTGTCGTCGTTCTGCCCTTTCTGCTCTCCTATTCTGTTCAACGTAACTTCTTTCAGCTTCAATAAAACTTCTTTCAGCTTCAATAAATTTTCTCAGCTCTTCTCCTTCATATCCCAACTCCTTTCCTAAACTGACCAAAGTCCCAAGGTCAGACATTTTGAGGTTAATACTGTCAGCACTCAAACCCCACAAATCCTCTTTGTAAATTCTGGTATCCTGGCGAGGTCGCCATATGTCACCCCAAAGTGGATGTCTCCACATTCTTTAAACTAACTGTACAAATGACATACCAGAATGTACAAAGAAGGATACCCAAACAACCTTTGTATTTGCAATTAAAAATTTAATTCCGAATATCAGATATAAACCCCATTTAAATTTACACAATTCCCTAATGGAACACATTTAGCTACATACGAAAGCATACAGTATATATCGGTATAT
>NW_027642039.1:10000-12500 GCF_032717465.1 Coenobita brevimanus
GCTAGGTAGGTAGGTAGGTAGAGAGAGAGAGAGAGAGAGAGATGAATAGGGAGGAAATAAAGGCTAGGTAGGTAGGTAGGTAAGAAGGTAGGAAGAGACAGACAGAGAGAGAGAAAGCAAGAAAAGTAAGTAAGTAGGTAGGTAGGTAGGTAGAGAGAGAGATGAGTGTAATTGAGGAAAATCTACCTGTGTGTGTGTGTGTGTGTGTGTGTGTGTGTGTGTGTGTGTGTGTACCCTGAGCTGGTTAAGGGTATACATAAAAAATACCTACACAACCACCACCACCACCACCACCTACCACAACTACCACCACCACAACTACCACAACTACCACCACCACCACCACCACCACCTACCACAACTACCACCACCACAACTACCACAACTACCACCACCACCACCACCACCACCACCACCAACCACAACTACCACCACCACAACTACCACCTACCACAACTACCACCACCACCACCACCACCTACCACAACTGCCACCACCACCACCACCTACCACAACTACCACCACCACCACCACCTACCACAACTACCACCACCACCTACCACAACTACCACCACCACCACCACCTACCACAACTACCACCACCACCACCACCACCACCACCTACCACAACTACCACCACCACCACCACCACCTACCACAACTACCACCACCACCACCACCACCACCACCTACCACAACTACCACCACCACCACCACCTACCACAACTACCACCACCACCACCACCTACCACAACTACCACCACCACCACCACCTACCACAACTACCACCACCACCACCACCTACCACAACTACCACCACCACCACCACCTACCACAACTACCACCACCACCACCACCTACCACAACTACCACCACCACCTACCACAACTACCACCACCACCTACCACAACTACCACCACCACCACCACCACCTACCACAACTACCACCACCACCACCACCTACCACAACTACCACCACCACCACCACCACCACCACCACCTACGACAACTACCACCACCACCACCACCTACAACAACTACCACCACCACCACCACCACCACCACAACTACCACCACCACCACCACCACCACCACCTACCACAACTACCACCACCACCACCACCACCACCACCTACGACAACTACCACCACCACCACCTACCACAACTACCACCACCACCACCACCACCACCACCTACCACAACTACCACCACCACCACCACCACCACCACCACCTACCACAACTACCACCACCACCACCACCACCACCTCCACCACCACCACCACCACCACCACCTACCACAACTACCACCACCACCACCACCACCACCACCACCACCACCTACCACAACTACCACCACCACCACCACCACCACCACCACCACCTACCACAACTACCACCACCACCACCACCACCACCACCACCACCACCACCACCTACCACCACCACCACCACCACCACCACCACCTACCACAACTACCACCACCACCACCACCACCACCACCACCTACCACAACTACCACCACCACCACCACCACCACCACCTACCACAACTACCACCACCACCACCACCACCACCACCACCTACCACAACTACCACCACCACCACCACCACCACAACTACCACCACCACCACCACCACCACCACCACCTACCACAACTACCACCACCACCACCACCACCACCACCTACCACAACTACCACCACCACCTACCACAACTACCACCACCACCTACCACAACTACCACCACCACCACCACCACCACCACCTACCACAACTACCACCACCACCACCACCACCACCTACCACAACTACCACCACCACCACCACCACCACCACCTACCACAACTACCACCACCACCACCACCACCACCACCACCTACCACAACTACCACCACCACCACCACCACCACCACCACCTACCACAACTACCACCACCACCACCACCTACCACAACTACCACCACCACCACCACCTACCACAACTACCACCACCACCACCACCTACCACAACTACCACCACCACCACCACCTACCACAACTACCACCACCACCACCACCACCACCACCACCTACGACAACTACCACCACCACCACCACCTACAACAACTACCACCACCACCACCACCACCACCACCACAACTACCACCACCACCACCACCACCACCACCTACCACAACTACCACCACCACCACCACCACCACCACCTACGACAACTACCACCACCACCACCTACCACAACTACCACCACCACCACCACCACCACCTACCACAACTACCACCACCACCACCACCTCCACCACCACCACCACCACCACCACCTACCACAACTACCACCACCACCACCACCACCACCACCACCTACCACAACTACCACCACCACCACCACCACCACCACCTACCACAACTACCACCACCACCACCACCACCACCACCACCACAACTACCACCACCACCACCACCACCACCACCACCACCACCTACCACAACTACCACCACC
>NW_027642039.1:40000-42500 GCF_032717465.1 Coenobita brevimanus
GCACGTGTATTTGTGTATGTGTGTGTACCCTCTTGTCTCATCCTCGGCCTCCCTCTCCTTCTCCCCCCTCCACCTCACGCACATACACTCTCCTCGTTAGTCTCTCACCCCCCATCCCGTAGCATATGATCCGTATTGATTCATTCTTCTATATACAGGTAAATTAAATGGAAAGGTGTGTGTAGGTGTAATGTGTGTACGTGTGTGTATGTGTGTACGTGTGTATATCGTGTGTACGTGAGTGTAATGTGTGTACCTGTGTGTAAGATGTGTACGTGTGTGTAGTGTGTGAACGTGTGTGTAATGTGTGTACGTGTGTGTAATATGTGTACCTGTGTGTACGTGTGTATAACGTGTGTACGTGAGTGTAATGTGTGTACCTGTGTGTGTAATGTGGCCTAGGGAAATTCTCTCTCTCTCTCTCTCTCTCTCTCTCTCTCTCTCTCTCTCTCTCTCTCACACACACACACACACACACACACACACACACACACACACACACACACACACGGGAAAATGCTCTCTCTCTCTCAGCTGCATCAACATTGTCCAAATTAAGCAAAACACTGGTTGAGAGAGAGAGAGAGAGAGAGAGGGGAAGGATGATTGTGTGATGTGTGTGTGTGTGTGTGTGTGAGAGAGAGAGAGAGAGAGAGAGAGAGAGAGAGAGAGAGTGAGTGAGTGAGTGAGTGAGTGAGTGAGTGAGTGAGAGAGAGAGAGTTAATTTACATACAGAGAGTTAATGTATTTACTGTGTTATGGAGAGAGTGAGAGAGAGAGGGAGAGAGAGGAGGGGAGAGAAAAAGGAGGAAGGAGGGAGAGCAGGAAGAGAGGGAGAAGGGAGGAGGGAGAGAGAGAAGGGAGGAGATGAGGTGAAAGGGAGGATAAGAAAGAGAGAGAGGAGGGAGGGAGGAATGTAGAAGGAGGAAGGAAGTAGAGTTCAAATACTTTATTTCCATAAAATATGGTTATTCTTACAAATGGGTATACAAAGTCACAGACAAAAATAGTCATGTCATATTCGATACATGATAATATCAACTACAAATCACTTAAAATTAACTCCCTAAGTTTAGATTTGAAAACATGTAAGCTTCCGGAATGAGTGATATCAGTAGGTAAATTATTCCACAGTTTGGGTGCTAGTATGGTGATGGCTCTGGCACCAGAGTTTGTTCTGGCTCTAGGCACAAAAGGTTATGTCGCTGTCTTGTTGTACTGGCTGTGTTTTCAGTGACAGTGGACAACTTTAGATACCACTCCGGATAAAAACCATTGACAGCCATATAAACAGTGGTACATCTGTCAAAAATATGTTTATCTTTAATCTTTAACCACTTTAATTCCTTTATGATGGGGGTTACATGGTCATACTTTCTTGCTCCCCCGATAGCTATTTTAGCTGCAAAATTTTGTAATTTCTGAACTTGGTGAAGTAAGGTATCATTTGTCGTACCCCATATACCTATACAGTAATTTATTATGCTAAGAGCTAGAGATTGTACAACAATTTTTCGAGTTGACTTATCAAAGTTTTCACATATTTGATTTATGAACATAAGTGTTCCCATGACTTTCTTATTTAATTCAATAATATGCACATCAAAAAGCATATATCTGTCGATGTAGACACCTAGATTTTTTACACTAGTGCTCGGGTAAATGTGCTCACCAGAACAATTTATGACAGTGTTAGGAGGAATATGTGATAGAAATCGTCTATTACCTATGAAGATACATTGTGTTTTTCTTGGATTTAGCATAAGTCCATTTCTAAGAAAGTAATGTTTTGCAATCCGTAAGGTTCCTTCTGTTTTGGAGATAAGAGCCTCGAGATTATTTATAGTGTCAGCCTGGAGAAATTGGGTATCATCAGCATATTGCACCAAAGAACATCCATTTATACTCTCAGCAAGGTCATTAACATAGATGGTAAACAAGACAGGACCAAGGATTGAGCCTTGAGGGACCCCGTAAGCTACATTCAATATATCAGATATAGTGTTGCTCAGGCGGACAGATTGAGTCCTATTTTCTAGGTAACTTTTGAACCAGAAGCAGTCAATATTAAGCTTAGCACATTTACTTAAAAGAATGTCGTGACTAATACTATCGAAAGCTTTGGAGAGGTCACACAAGGTTAACAGTGTAACTTGCTTAGAGTCCATGTTATTATATATTTTATCTGTTATGACAGTAAGAGCGGTCTCGGTGGATAATCTAGGACGAAATCCATGTTGGGTATTAGACAGTGATTTGTTAGATTCCAAGAAGTGTATGAGCTGATTGGTAACAACCTTTTCCAGTATTTTAGAGACAATGGGCAATAGTGAGATTGGTCTGTAATTGCTTACATCATTTACATCACCACTTTTATAGAGAGGAAGTACCAATGCATGTTTCCAGGCTGTAGGAAAAATGCCTGTTGCGACAGAAGTATTGATAATACAGGTTAAGTAAAAAGCTATAACACAGAGTGCGTCCTTAACAAATCTCAGTG
>NW_027642039.1:47500-55000 GCF_032717465.1 Coenobita brevimanus
TGAAAAACTTTATGATCAAATTGCGGAAATTTGTTGTCAAGAGGATAGCGTAATTTTTGGAGACTTTAATCTACCGGTAACAAAGTGGGGTGAACCACTGACGGCACACTCAGGACAAGAGCTTTATACGAATCTTCAGGAAAGCGCCCTTTCCCAACACGTAGAATACCCAACGAGAGGAAACAATATCCTAGACATCATCTTGACTACAAATGATAACCTAGTCAACAACGTTGAAATAGGACCTGAGTTTAGTTCCAGTGATCATCGAACTATACAGTTTAATATTACTACTGAAAAAGTAAAAGAAACGGAGAGCAAAGAAAAGGTCCCAGATTATCGTAGAGCTAATTTCAACAGGCTCAGAGCGCTACTTGCAACTGCAGATTGGAATCAAATGTCTGAAACCGATGACATAAACCAAGCATGGGAAATATTCACCGAAAAATTTAATGAAGTGGTAAAGTCATGTGTGCCACTACGTAACAGACGTCCAGCTGGAAATAGTAAACCAAAGTGGTGGTCCAGTGAAATAAAAAGTAACTTAATAGCCAAAAAACAGGCATACCATAAATATAAAGCTACACAAAATAATGATGATAAATTACAATACGATAATCTACGCCGCACATCGAAAAGACTTATTAAACAAAGCAAAAGAGCACTGGAGATCCACATTGCTAATACGTGCAAATCAAATCCTAAAGAATTTTACAGTTACATTAGAAAGAAAAAGGTTATGACTACATCAATAGGTCCTCTAGAAACAAACAATGGCAGACACACTGAAAATGAGGTCGAAATGGCAAACATTCTTAACGATTACTTTGCGTCTGTTTTTACAGTAGAAAACACCACCAGAAACCTACTGTTACCCACAAACCAAGCAAATAGCACAGTCCTTAGTAACTATGCTATCCATAATAATGATATCCTTTCAGCCATAAATAGTACGGACATAAACAAAACCCCTGGCCCCGATAAAATATCACCGAGAATTCTCAAAGAAGCAAAACATGAGTTACTGCTGCCACTCTCTGTCTTATTCAATAAATCATTAAGTACTGGGAAAGTTCCACGCGAATGGAAACTAGCAAATGTAACACCAATTTTCAAGAAGGAAATGAGTCGCACTCCAGGAAATTACAGACCAATCAGCTTAACATCAGTAGTGTGCAAGTTAATGGAAAAAATCATAAGAGATAAAATAGTTAATTATCTAGAAGAAAATAATATAATTAAAGACTCGCAACATGGATTCAGACATCGTCGTTCATGCTTAACTAACCTACTGGACTTCTTCCATGATGTTTACAAATCATACGATGACTCAAGAGCAGTAGATATAATTTACCTCGACTTTCAGAAAGCATTTGACACTGTCCCTCACAAGCGTCTCATGAGAAAAATAGAAGCACATGGAATAAAAGGAAAGACGCTAAAATGGTTACAAGACTGGCTGTCAGACCGAAAACAGCGAGTTGTGATAAACGGAAAGGAATCCAAATGGCGTAATGTGATCAGCGGCGTTCCCCAAGGCTCAGTACTTGGACCGATACTTTTTATTATCTATATAAATGACATTGATGAGGGTCTAAATTGTAAAGTATCCAAATTTGCAGATGATACTAAAATAACCAGTAAAGTCACTTCAAAATTACAGTGGCAGCAGTTACAAAATGACCTTAATACTTTAGCAAGCTGGGCAGAAAAATGGCAAATGAAATTCAACACAGAAAAATGTAAAGTACTTCATATTGGAAGTAACAATGTCCATGCAAATTACAAAATGAACAATATTCAGTTATCAAGTACAGACAGCGAAAAGGATCTTGGTGTGATAATATCAAATGACCTAAAACCAAGCAAGCAGTGTACCGATGCGGTAAAAATTGCAAACAAGCTAGTGGGTTTTATTGGAAGAACTTTCGAGTTTAAATCGGAAAAAGTCATACTTGCCTTGTACAACTCGCTAGTGCGCCCCCATCTTGAGTATTGTGTGCAATTCTGGTCTCCGTACTACAGAAAGGACATTGAAAAATTAGAGAAAATTCAGCGAAGAATCACAAAAATGGTACCACGACTTAGAAACAAACCATATGAGGAACGCCTTGAAGAACTTAAATTATTTAGCCTAACGAAGCGCAGGTTAAGAGGGGACCTTATTGAAGTTTTCAAAATCATGAAGGGATATGACAACTTAGACATGAATAAATATTTTGATATAGACCGGTCTAGTCAAACCAGAAGTAATGGCTGCAAAATCATGGGAAAACGATTCCAATCCCACGAAGCAAAATACTTCTTCTTTAACAGAGTTGTAAATATCTGGAACAGATTACCCTCAGATACCGTGAACAGTATCTCAATTGAGACATTCAAAAACAAATTAGACAAGTATTTGCACGAAAATCCTCAGCTGACTCTTTTCCTGTCCGAATAACTTGCTTTTATAGCTACGGTACATGTAAGTTCATGCCCCCTTAGTCTACAAGACACCCCGTAAACAATGTACCCGTACATAGTGTTGCGTCACGATATTATACATTTTCAATTTATTCGGTGCAAACAAAGCAATATAAGCACAGATTAGGATCTGCACAGATAACCCTGAGTTAACGGTCACTACTCTTACTTTCGACCTGTGATGGGCTGTGGATCACTGAGGGTCCCTGTTAGTCAAGTGACCACCATCGGGATTTTTTTAATGTACCAGGGGTCACTGCTTCAGGATGAAACTTGTGTACTGTCCCACATGGGAAAGTTCCTTGTCTCAGTGGAGTGAACGGAGCTATTGCCTGATTGACTGCTGCCTACCTAAAAAGCGCCAGGGAAGGTTGCCGCACCACCCCTAAACATCCACTCTGTGCATTGCACATCCACACTGTGCACTGTGCAGTCCCCTTTACTATACGACACACGTCCTATATACTTTTCAGTCTCCCCAGCGCAAAGAAAGCAATATAAGCACAGATTAGGAGCTGCACAGATAACCCTGAGTTAACGGTCACTACTCTTACTTTCGACCTGTGATGGGCTGTGGATCACTGAGGGTCCCTGTTAGTCAAGTGACCACCATCGGGATTTTTTTAATGTACCAGGGGTCACTGCTTCAGGATGAAACTTGTGTACTTGTCCCACATGGGAGAGTTCCTTGTCTCAGTGGAGCAAACGGAGCTAGGGCCTGATTGACTGCTGCCTACCTTAAAAGCGCCAGGCAAGGCTGCTGCACCACCCCTAAACATCCACACTGTGTAGTGTGTAGCTTCCACGTTATGTCCACAGACTTCCCATTAACTCAATGTAACTGGTTTATAATGTCATGCCGTAACTATTATTTTATTTGTTTACTTTCTCTTTCAGGTTACTCTATCGGGTAGCTTATAGATAAAGTATTATAGAATGTGACTTTTCCTTTCCAGTGTTTCCTATAAAATTTCCACGTCAGTTTTTCCATGCTGCATGGTGGTTTTTCTCACTTTTTCCTGGAGGGTTTGGTGGTGGGGGGAGCCTTCTTGCTTTCCTATCCTTATCCTTCAACATGTAGAGTTAGATCTTGTAGTCATAGTTTTCTCTAACAAGCAGCCTCGAAAGGACCATAAGGTCTGTTGCTGTTTGCTTTCCTGTGTAATCCTGTGTAATCTCTCCCTCGGCTTCCATCGCTCTCCATTTCCCCCCCTCCCTCCCCCTCTCTTTGCTCTCCCCTTTCACATCGCTATTTTTGACAGCTGCCCATCTCACCCACGCCGGTATTTGTGACCTGTTTTCCTCTAAGCATCAAGCTCTGTTGGAATCATTCTCTATTGGTTCCTAGCTATTTTGGCTACGAAATTCCCTCTGTATATCAGCGTCCTAACAAACCCAGGGCGCCTGTAATATTAAAACAATAATGCTTACCCCTTTCAATCTTATGACGAATTATTCACGCTGTCCCTAAAAGACTTTAGAGACCCTTCGGACTGTAGTTCTTATATATAGTCGTAGATATAGCCTTCATTAACCCCCTCTATTTTTTTCAGGCAGGGAAGAAGGAACTAATGGCCAGAAGCCGGCAAACCTTTTACAACAGAAAATTGAAGAAAAAAAAAAAAAAAAAAAAGATTAAGTCAAGAAATAATTTTGAGACATGTAAATTAGAAAATGTCATGCTTTTGAAGGGGTTAACATCATTGCCTAGACTAAGCCTCGTCTTACTACAGGGCAATTTTTTCACTTTACAGAAACACCGTAATGGGTTAGTCTCAAAGAACGTCCTTCCTCTGAAAATAAGGAGTATTAACGCCATTACTTAATCTCCATGTTCTTAAGTTTTTATGCATTTCAAAAGTTTAAGACCCCAAACTGCACCGACAGCTTATATACCCTCTCCGGGAAAAGGTTATAGAGTTGAAATTATACACATTAACAGTGACACCAGTATTATTATTCTCTAATGTGCTGATAGTGTGGCAACCAACATCCACTCCTGTAGTGCTGCCTAATTATATTTTGTCAACCCTCCTCTTCCTGTATCATTCATCCTTTCTGTCTATCATTCTTTCTACTTCAGGTGAGTACAGTACATCGCTTAACAAGCTTAATGGTTCCCTGTAACCCTTTGTGCAGCGCTGAGTGGTAACCATACACCCACATAACAGATGTGCAGCAGACTATGGTGGCCATGTTAAAAGTGTCATTCTAAATGTGGCATTTATCCATGTAATAAACCGATACTCTTCCACACGCCTTGCTATGGCGGGGCGTCGTCTGCTGCAGGAGAATCACTTCACAGCATGGGAAAGTCATGTCTGACACGAATTACTTTACACGCCAGACATACAATATTCCTCAAATCAGGCCCCCTTTTATAAGTGACAACAGTTGTGGTAAGTCTCCATAGGTTAAAGAAAGTGAAAGAACATTATTGGTTTACCAAGTTAATACAATACATTCACACCCACTACACGTAAAACTTCATTAACAGTGAGTGTAAAGTGTACAGTGAATGACAACTTGTATACTCGACAGGTATTTTCATTTACATTCCATTATTTCAAAGTCCATAGTCTCAATTTCTTCCAAATGTTTCCTGGCCATACTTTACTTTCTCCAGTTAACTTTGATTACTTTTATTTCCTATGTCCGTAGCTATTTCTTATATCTTCCACTTTATATCCCACCATACTTTACTCACTTTTTTTCCATATCCATATGACAATGTTTTCACAAAGTTTTGTGGCGATATGTTAGTAAAATGTCACTGCACTACATACGCCTTCCTCAGCCTTCTCTGCTCCCACAAACTGCTGCTGACTGCGGCTGCTGTAGGCCACTTGCCGAGATGTTATTTAACATAGATAGTCGGGAATTCTTGAAGTAGACCGTATGGGAGGGGCGAGAGAGAGGAGGTGGGGATGTGTGTCCGTGAGTGCTGTGTGCCAGCTACTGCTTTTACCGAGACTTCTCACCCATCCAGGTCACGTTGATTTGGCAGTGACATCGTCCACTCACCATTCTTCTGAACTCGACTGAGCAACCAAGGCACATGTGGAGTTTAAAGCATTATTAATACACTTTGGTCAAATGTAATGTGTAATATGTTTCAGACATTCAGCCACTCATTCCTCTGAGCCATACTCATTCCTCTTACGAGTTTAATATGAAAGAAAATAACTTGGGAAAACTTTCCATTCGATCCCAGACGAAGCAATGATAAAAATTAAATTTTGCAAACAGTGGACGAAATATATACTCAATGAAGAAACCACTTGTTTCAAGAGGTACGTAAGAATAAACTTAGTTCTACACAAATAATACGAAAGTTTAGGAATTTAATGCCATGACTTAGTCAAGACAAACTACCCTGCAGGGGCGGTTGCTTGGCTCCAGTTGTAGTCTGCTCAGCTAGACACTGCGGGTTTAAACCAATACTTGTTAACGATTTTCTCGTCAGGAGGAGTTAAACGACTTTTTTAACCCTTCCAGAAGGACACTTGAACGAACCATAAAGGATTTAATTGACCAAAACTCTATTCACTCCGAGCTGACTGATGGGAAAAAAGGCAGACTAATACTGCAGGTACCAAAACAATGGAGGCAGTAATTAAGTGTAGTGAAGAGTCAACATTGTGCCAGCCACCGACCCAATATGGTGGACAAAATGTGGATATGGGGGTCAGAGGGTCAGGGTGTAGGAGAGAATATGGGAAGAAAAAAAAATATTGGGAGATCAGAAATTGAAGATCATTACTTAAAACACACACACACACACTAATGTTCATTGTCAAACAGACCAACAGCATTACAACTTGAACTGAACAAGCTATCAGATGGTAGCTAAGGAAAACATGACGGTAAATACATAACCTAACTAATAAAATCAAAAATTGAAGCAAGTGACGAACACAGGTCACTTTTCAATAGAACCGAAAGTTTCCCTCACGAATCCTTTATTTTCGTCAATACCTTAATGTAAAAGTACCTATAAATCTAACTAACCCCGTTGTCAGTCCTTAATCTTGCAGTTTAAAGCCACTGCTCCACGATATGGAAAAATACAGGGGACAAGGGAAGGGGCTATGCTGCACCGCGCCTCTCATCACTACTAGCCAATTCCCACCAAACCGTACCCACTCCCTGGATGACCTACCCCACTCGTCGTTATTGCTACAGCCCAGCACTTTCCTACGAACAACCCCCAAAACAAAAACCACCTCCCTCTATATGTGGCTGTCGTAACAATGATTAATATATACATAAACATTTCAGCTGAACATATGAATTAAATGCAGATTTACAAATATTCAACCACCAGTGTCACTCAAATCACTATCACCTATTCTTAAAACTATCACTATCAAATTTAGGTCCAAAATAAAGCTGTACAAGTAGTAAATATAGAACATACCTCCATAAATGGTTAATATCCGACTACCACCTTCCCACTAGATACATCAAGCTTTAGTTCAACGGCTGGATCCACTGTCGATGTCCTCTAACATCAGTCACTAATTTCTTCAACGTACTCCCTCACGTATGGACTCTGGTCTAGCGCCGTGCAAGGTTATTCACGTCCCATTGCTCCTGGTTAACTAACTAATTTCATGCAGGTTTATTTCACCTCGACTCTGAATGAAGCACCACAGCTTCACGAAAGCATGAATATCAGTATGAAGTACTCGACTCCACGGAGGAGAAAAGATACGGAGTAACGACTCAACGTTAAAACTGCGAGGCCATTACCTTCACGCCATCTAGTGCACAAGCGAGATAAGGGGTAGACTATGTTTAGATTATGAATCGGGAATATATAAGCCTTCCATGTAACGCTAAGTTAGTCTTAAATAATTATATTGTGCATGAGCATCCTTCACCATTGATAACATGAGGCTGGTGAATAGTGTCCCATATAACGTATTTTGAGACAAAGATTCATTCCAGTGATAAAAGTCTTTGATCCGGAATATACTGGATGTATTAATAATACAGACAAGAATATTATAGTGTATTTATTGAGTATAT
>NW_027642039.1:60000-65000 GCF_032717465.1 Coenobita brevimanus
CCTCTGCCCTTAGCACCAGCCGCCCTCTGATTGGCTGGCAGCTGTGAGGCCAGGCAGGAGGCAGGGAGGGAAGATGGAAGGAGGAGAGTATAATAATAATAATAATAATAATAATAATAATAATAATCTATCTATCTATCTATAGCCCGACGCCCTAATCCCGCAAAGGGTGGCCGCAGACAAAACGCCTCCAAGTCGCTCTGTCATCCACCATTTGACTACCCTCCCCCCACCTCACCCCCCCTCCCTCATATACCTCTCAACTCCATCCCTCCACCTCATCCTCGGTCTACCTCTCCCTCTCCCTCCCTCCATCTCACCTACATACACCCTCTTAGTCAGTCTTTCATTCTCCATTCTCTCCACATGTCCAAACCACCTCAGTGTATTTCTCCTAATCTTCTCAACCACATCCACATCCACCCCACAACGTTCCTTCACTAATAATAATAATAATAATAATAATAATAATAATGTTTATTTCCACAAACAGTGGTTATTCACATAGCAATATAAGTTATGTATACAATAACAGTACAAAGTATAGACGTGAAGATTATACACTGTAGATGTATAAGTGTTTGGCAGTATAATACAAAGGTATATAACTGTACAATTATCAATATACTGTGTGTACATTTTCTATTTTAAATTGTTGTGTTTGGTAATTACTACATCATATTTTTGCCTCATATATTACTGTTTATTATTGTTTAGCGTTATACAGTAAGGTTATTGACGGTGTTTAGTAAGTGACTGTTAAGTGTAATTGTGAAAGTGTGTAAACTGTGTAATTCCTTAACATTTTCTGGCAGGTGGTTGCATATCTTTGGCCCTGTTACTGTTAAGGATCTTGCACCTGAGTCGGTATTAACCTTAGCAACGAACAGATTATTTTTGTGTCTAGTAATACTTTGTGTCATATTGTGTACCGATGGAAAAGACAGGAGACAGTCAGGGTAGAGATTAGCTGGTTATTGGAAGACTGTGACAGCGATGGAAAAGACAGGAGACAGTCAGGGTAGAGATTAGCTGGATATTGGAAGACTGTGACAGCGATGGAAAAGACAGGAGACAGTCAGGGTAGAGATTAGCTGGATATTGAAGACTGTGACAGCGATGGAAAAGACAGGAGAGATTAGCTGGATATTGGAAGACTGTGACAGCGATGGAAAAGACAGGAGACAGTCAGGGTAGAGATTAGCTGGATATTTGACGACTGTGCCAGCTGTGTTAAACTTTATCTTGTTTGGTGTGTTTAGCCATTACAGTTGTGTTAACATTGCAGTGACATGGTACAGTACATGGTACAGTACATTGCAGTTGTGTTAACACTGCAGTGACATGGTACAGTACATGGTACAGTACATTGCAGTTGTGTTAACACTGCAGTGACATGGTACAGTACATGGTACAGTACATTACAGTTGTGTTAACATTGCAGTGACATGGTACAGTACATGGTACAGTACATTACAGTTGTGTTAACATTGCAGTGACATGGTACAGTTTGCCTGCAGTACATATTACACTGCCGTAGTATACTTAGTGCCAGTGCCTGGTACAGTACATATTACAATGCTGTAGTATACTTAGTGCCAGTGCCTGCAGTGCCACATATTACACTGCCGTAGTATACTTAGTGCCAGTGCCTGCAGTGCCACATATTACACTGCCGTAGCATACTTAGGGCCAGTGCCTGCAGTGCCACATATTACACTGCCGTAGTATACTTAGTGCCAGTGCCTGCAGTGCCACATATTACACTGCCGTAGTATACTTAGTGCCAGTGCCTGCAGTGCCACATATTACACTGCCGTAGTATACTTAGTGCCAGTGCCTGCAGTGCCACATATTACACTGCCGTAGTATACTTAGTGCCAGTGCCTGCAGTGCCACATATTACACTGCCGTAGTATACTTAGTGCCAGTGCCTGCAGTGCCACATATTACACTGCCGTAGTATACTTAGTGCCAGTGCCTGCAGTGCCACATATTACACTGCCGTAGTATACTTAGTGCCAGTGCCTGCAGTGCCACATATTACACTGCCGTAGTATACTTAGTGCCAGTGCCTGCAGTGCCACATATTACACTGCCGTAGTATACTTAGTGCCAGTGCCTGCAGTGCCACATATTACACTGCCGTAGTATACTTAGGGCCAGTGCCTGCAGTGCCACATATTACACTGCCGTAGTATACTTAGTGCCAGTGCCTGCAGTGCCACATATTACACTGCCGTAGTATACTTAGTGCCAGTGCCTGCAGTGCCACATATTACACTGCCGTAGTATACTTAGTGCCAGTGCCTGCAGTGCCACATATTACACTGCCGTAGTATACTTAGGGCCAGTGCCTGCAGTGCCACATATTACACTGCCGTAGTATACTTAGGGCCAGTGCCTGCAGTGCTATATATTACACTGCCGTAGTATACTTAGGGCCAGTGCCTGCAGTGCTATATATTACACTGCCGTAGTTTAGGATACTTAGGGCCAGTGCCTGCAGTGCCACATATTACACCGCCGTAGTATACTTAGTGCCAGTGCCTGCAGTGCCACATATTACACTGCCGTAGTATACTTAGTGCCAGTGCCTGCAGTGCCACATATTACACTGCCGTAGTATACTTAGTGCCAGTGCCTGCAGTGCCACATATTACACTGCCGTAGTATACTTAGTGCCAGTGCCTGCAGTGCCACATATTACACTGCCGTAGTATACTTAGTGCCAGTGCCTGCAGTGCCACATACTTAGGGCCAGTGCCTGCACTATGATGTGTCGAGTGTCTTTGTCAAAGCCATCTTTTATCCTGTTAATATACACTAATATGCCCAGTACTTTTTTGTTAAGTTCATTTACATGCTCATCAAAGATCATGCAGCAATCCATATATATACTCTAAGTTTGGTACATCAGTGCTGGGTTGAACTGCTGTGTCGCCAAATCCAACAGTAGTGTTAGTTGGTAGTGTTAGGTTGTAGTGTTAGGTGGTAGTGTTAGGTGGTATTAGCAATCCATATATATACCTAAGGCTTGTACATCAGTGCTGGCTTGAACTGCTGTGTCGCCAAATCCAACAGTAGTGTTAGGTGGTATTGGTGAGATCATTGGCCTGCACCTAATATTGCGTCTTACTGGTATATAGAAGAAGACCGTTTATAATGAAATATTCCCTGGCCATATTCAGTGTTTGCTCTGCTTTGTGCAATATATCCTGGAGAGAATCTAGTTTGCCACTGTGAAGAAACTGAGTGTCGTCAGCATATTGCCCTAACACACAGTCGTTAAGATTTGCTGAGATCGTTGACATAGTTACTGAATAGTATAGGACCAAGAACTGAGCCTTGGGGTACCCCCATAGGTGACATTGGATTTGGAGGATTTGATGTTTTGGATGTAGATTGTGTTCTGTCATTAAGGCAGCTGTCAAAGTAGAAGTTATCAACACTGCATTTACTGAGTTTATTGAGCAGAATGGAATGGCTGACACTATCGAAAGCTTTTGATAGATCACAGAGGGTTAAAAGTGATATGTGTTTATTATCCATGTTATACGTGATATTTTTATCTATGTTATGGTGGATAACTGTGAGTGCTATATTTCTGGTTAGCTTAGCACGGAAACTATGCTGGGTTTGAGAGAGAAGTTGGTTTGACCCAAGAAATGTTATTAATTGAGTTGAGACGATTTTTCAATAAGTTTAGAAAAAAAACAAACAGGTAGCAGTGAAATTGGTGTGTAATTGCCCACAGAACCTCGAGTGTGTCCATTTTTGTATATACAGGCGTGACTATAGCATTCTTGTAAGCATTGTTGAGGCAAGACGCCCGTAACAACTGGAAAAATTTATTACGTGGGTTAAATACAATGCGAGTAGGAAGAGGGAAGCTCTTAATAAAACGAAGTGAAATATTGTTTGGAGCCATAAGATGTAGTATTTTGTCAATGTTTAATTGTTAATATTACAGTGTTAACAATACAACAGTGTCTGGTGGGAATTGTGTCCTTGCTGCCTGTGTTGCTTTACCAGTCACAGGTCTGGCAGATGTGCAGGATTTGTAATGGTGGTACATGCTTGCAAGAACTGTGTAGTTTCAAAAAGTTCTTTTACCTACGTTTACGAAAATAAATTCTTCAGCTGTACTTTGTGGATCTTCAAAGGAGCTGTTGTTGTGAGATTGTTGTATTGTTGCATGTATTATGTCTTGGAGTATCGTCCATGTTGCACAAGTATTACCTCTTGAGTTTGAGTCCTTTGTGATAATATTGGTTAATAGATTGATTAATAAGTGATTTGGCTCTTTTCTTCAAATCCTTGTAACTTTCCTGTTAATGACATGTTGAGCCTGTTTAGTGTTAATTGGACTGCGTGTGTGATGCCGTGTGTTTAGTGTTATTTACCGAATGTCATGGGTAATGCAAGGGGCAGGACATGTCATGTAATGCAGGGCAAGGACATGTCATGGGTAATACAAGGGGCAGGACATGTCATGGTAATGCATGGGGCAGGACATGTCATGGGTAATGCAAGGGCAGACATGTCATGGGTATGATAAAGTGGCAGACATGCGGTAATACAAGGGGCAGGACATGTCAGGGGGAATGCAAGGGGCAGGACATGTCATGGGTAATACAAGGGGCAGACATGTCATGGGTAATGCAAAGGGCAGGGACATGTCATGGGTAATGCAAGGGGCAGGACATGTCATGGGTAATAAGGGGCAGGACAGTCATGGGTAAGGCAGGACATGTCATGGGTAATACAAGGGCAGGACATGTCATGGGTAATGCAAGGGGCAGGACATGTCATAGGTAATACAAGGAGCAGGACATGTCATGGGTAATACAAGGAGCAGGACATGTCATGGGTAAATGCAAGGGGCAGGACATGTGGGTATTACAAGGGGCAGGACATGTCATGGGTAATACAAGGGGCAGGACATGTCATGGGTAATGCAAGGGGCAGGACATGTCATGGGTAATGCAAGGGGCAGG
>NW_027642039.1:82500-115000 GCF_032717465.1 Coenobita brevimanus
TTTTAACCAGGCAGAGGAGCGGCTAAGTTATATATGTGCCACCACGTGAAGGCGTCCCACTCCAGCAATGATAACTGTTTCTAGAGATGAATTATAGCTTAAGCCTCTCAACTGCGGGATGACTACTCTAGTGTAAATAAATCCTTTGGTGGTATCAAGAATAATAGTCAGGACGCCTCTTGTTCTCAGGGAGTAGCCTAAGTGGAAACGCTTTTTAATCCATGTACATTGCCAAACCTCAGGATTCACGTAGCTTGGAAGAAAAAGACAATATTAGGACTCTTAATCTTTTACATAGCACTTCTAGAATGGCATCACCGAAGCCTCAAAGATGTAAAAACAGTGCCTCTTACGTTTGCCTAGTGTTATTTATGCCATTCGTATCGTGTAAAACAGATATAAATCAAATGCAGAATAATGGGGAGTTATACAATTAGCAGCCAAAGGTTTGTTAGGAAGTCCTGTTAGCTGAAGAAAATATTGCACCAAGAATAAATGGTCAGATGATGTCAACCTCATCTTCCAGCGTTCAAACAATACACATCTCCACACCAGGTTACATGGCAGAGATTTTGAGACATGTCACTCCATTCGTCCCCATCCTCTCCCTCTCTCGCCCCAGAACAAGTGTCTAGTTGTTATCATCCTTGTCAGCTGTTAGGACATTGAAGCAGGAGAGTTGATGTTGCTCTGATCCCAGGTTCATCTGAAGCGTGAACCCAGTGGACTGCAGGCTGAAGTTGCCATCTTCCTGAAATCTGCCATTATCCTTTCTGGGGAGGGAATTGGCTCAAGGACGTTAGGTTCAACTGAAACGTAAACCCAGTGGATTAACCTGCCCTCCCCCTGAAATCTATTATTCTCCTTTAGTGGGCTAGGGAATTAGGTTCCGTTCAACAAGATACATTCTCTGCTTGTAGAATAGGCCCACAAAACGTAACACATATAATGGAGTACTGGACTGCACATGCCACTCTAAGATGTAGGCACAATACCAGCGGTGTAAGGAACATTTTGGACAGCTCTACAGGGGCAGTTGCTGAACTGCTGTGGACGGGTAAGCTGGATTAGATGGACTGGGATTGAGCAACATCATATTAGGTTTCCACTTCAAAATTTTACACTACCACTCCCAGATTATGTCTCTAATTCAGAAGGTAAGAATAATGTGCAATGTCAACAACAGGTATATTGGTAGTGGTGTAAATATATGATGTTTATTCAGTGTGTTGTGTAAGTCACGGTCAGAGGTCAGGAAGACAGCTGATGGTATCGTGGGTGTGGGATTCACTGTAGGAAGTGGTTCAGCTCCTATGCCAAGACGAATGATATATTGGATTCAAGTCAGCATTTATCGATTCGTGTGTGTGTGTGTGTGTGTGTGTGTGTGTGTGTGTGTGTGTGTGTGTGCGCGTGCGTGCGTGCGTGCGTGTGTGTGTGTGTGTGTGTGTGTGTGTGTGTGTGTGTGTGTGTGTGAAGGTGTTTGCAAAAAATTAGGCCATTATGAGGGTGATGATGGCCTGATACAAAGCTTTCTCGAAGAAAAAAATGCAGCACGCATCTGTCTCGTACACCTGACGTCCCACAATACAGGTAAAACATTCGCTGGGTAGTGAGAAAATTACCCTTCTCATCCTAATGAAAGGAGTATTTTGGATGGCTACTGTATTTGGTGGATAAAATCTGCCAGTAGTGTGTAGCAGAGTCATAAAGGCGGAGTTAATGACCCCATCGCTCTTGTACCTAGTTACCATTAACCCTTTCACTGCCTCCTTCACCACCACCACCTCCCATTTCTTGTCTCCATTATCCTAACTACACCTTAATGAAAGCCTGCCTTTATGACGGAGTTGAGGAGGTATGAGGGATAACTCCATAAGGGTAGAGATGATTGTTGGTTATTGTGGGTTTTGGCGTAGGCTAGTCGTCTTGTTTTTATCTGACACACTTGGGTCACTCCAACACCTTGAGTACCAAGTCGTGGTTACATGAGGTTCTGTCAGCCTTAGGTATGGGGCACAAATGAGTCTTTTACTGTATATTTTCATTACCATGAGGAAATTTTCGTCCTTTTGCATCCTGTTTGCCGTAGGTTCAGTGGAAGAAGACAACATTGCGTTCTGCTGTCTTCCCATAGTACTTCTTCGCCACTAGCACCATATTGATGCATTAATTTCTCGTTACAGCTCAGCATTCAAGATGGAGAGATGACAATTTTACGCCTAACTGAAGTGAACAAAGTATAGTTAAATCAACCCTCCGCTCTGACTATCCCTGGCCATCATCTAACCTGAAAGGGGTTTAGGAGATTTGTCAAATCTGAGGAAACCCGTTAAGTTATGCACATGATTGTCAACACACACACACACACACACACACACACACACACACACACAAGGACAACAGCCATCTGGAATAGGGTAGCCGAGGAAGAGAAGGTGCAGATCTAAGTTATCTGACGTGTGGCCATGAAGGACTTAGTGATGGGATGGGAGAAAGGCCAGTGAGCAAGGCCCGATTTGACAAGCCCTTCCTACCAGCCCTAACTGATCTAATCTAACCCAACCAAACATAAACTAACCTAACCTAACCGAACCTAAGCTAATCTAACCTAACTGAACCTAACCTAACATAGCCCACTGCTCTCTAACCCAAGCAAACGCAACACAACACAACAACACAGTACATCACAGCACAACATAACACAGTACAGCACAACTCAGTACACCACAGCACAATACAGCACAACCTAATCTTAGTATTTTTCCCTCTGCCTATGACCTCCAGACTTTTAAACGCAGTGTGTCCAAGCAGCGCGACATGAACCAGTCTTGATTTTGTCTCTTTAGTGTTCTCTAGAAGGGACCCTTTTTTTCAGGTTATTGCATTTTAGATCTTTTATTTTGTATTAAAAAATATAAGTTAACCCTCTGTCTCTGTGTGTCTGTCTGTGTGTCTGTCTGTCTGTCTGTCTGTCTGTCTCTCTCTCTCTCTCTCTCTCTCTCTCTCTCTCTCTCTCTCTCTCTCTCTCTCTCTCTCTCTCTCTCGCTGCACACCTGTCCATCCTGGGGGTGCCAGGTGTATGCCATCACTGTCTACCTGTGGTCATTAATCTACATCACTAAGCTGCTTATAATTGGTTTATTTCCATTTAGATTATTTTTCAGACCCTGGGTGATTATCGAAAGTTACAACCCTCTTCCTCCCCTCCCTTCCTTCTCTCTCTCCTCTTCTTCCTTCCCCTCCTTCTCCTTCCCCCTCCTCCTCCTTCCCCCTCCTCCTCCTTCCCCCTCCTTCTTCTTCCCCTTCTTCCTCCATCCCCTTCTTCGCCGATATTTTAGAAGGCTTCCTGAATCAGCTTTAGTTTTTACTCTTTTAATTCCAGTTGTTGTTTTTTTAGTGTCATGATGTAACGTTGAGGTTTTTATGTGTATATTAACGTTAGGTGGCTCTACTGATGTTGATATGGGTGTATGTATATTTATATGTATATATTTTATTCTTGTTCTGCTTTTGCTCTTGTTCGGAGGTAATGATCGCCAATGTTGCGTTGCCATGTTCCTTTTCATACATTGTTAGTGAGTCAGTCAGTCAGTAAATCCTTACTAGCTGTGGCAGCAAAAGGTGCTGTGAGTTGTTTGACGGTATTTTGAAGCAAAGAACTAAAGAGTGTGAGATGAAAGGATACTGTCTGTCGTGTGGGCTGGAATGAGAAATGTGGAAGGCAAGAGACAATGCTGGTAGAGGATTGTGGGCGAACTTTTGCTCAATACTGTACCGTAGCCAAGTTTTGTTCCGAGTTTCGTCCCCTTATTTCCTGTCAGCATCTTGCTAAGGGCGTTGAAGCCTGGTAACGTCTTTATCTCGGCGATTTAGTTTAGTACACATTGTTGTTTAGTATCTTATTCATACCCCACCCCTGCCTTACGTCTGCCTGGCCCCATAGCTACTCAACTCTACCTCACACTGCCTTAAATCTACCTTACCCTACCCCACATTTACCCAACCCTGCCTCACCCTACCCCACATTTACCCAAACATGCCTCGCTCTACCCAGCCCCTGCCTTACACCTACCCTACCGTATCCTACCTCACATCTACCCAACCCTGACCCACCCCTGCCTTACATCTATCCTACCTCGTCTACCCTACCATACCCAACCCTTACCTTGCATATACCCAGCCTCACTTGTACCTAACCCCTCCCTACCTCACCTTTGCCTTACAGCTACCTTAACCCCACCCCTACCCCAAGTCTGTCCAACTCTTCCCCACCCTACATCTGCCCTATTCTACCTCTCATCTACCCTACCCTTGATAATCCTGTAGCCCCACCCCACCCATCATCACTGTCTTTTTTGCTTAGCCTACTTGCCCTGTCCATTCCGTCTCCTTGTTCTGCCAGTTTTTCTTCACATCCCTGTCGGTCTGTTTTCTCTGTTCTTTCTGCTCACTTACCCTCTGCTGCTGCTCTCTCTCTCTCTCTCTCTCTCTCTCTCTCTCTCTCTCTCTCCAGATAGTTTACAATAAGGTCTGCTAAATATCTTCTATGACAGAATTCAGTATGCTTAGTCAGACATATTGAGTATTCTAAAATGGCGGAACTGTAGGTAGGTAGGTAGGTAAGTAGAAAGATAGATAGATAGATAGATAGATAGAGAGAGAGAGAGAGAGAGAGAGGTGGGGCGGGATGCCAAGAAAGATCCATTCCAACTTACGAAAGGGACCCAGACTAAGTTCCCTTCATTTGACAAGATAACTCAGATTTATGTGAAGGTTTAGTGGCTTTTAATGCAGTTGCACAAATTTGGTAGTTGTGGTTATCTGTCACTATCTTTCCCGCCTCCACAGCTGTCTAAATACAGTTGACAGGAGGGTGACGCCCAAGATATCGTGATGTCTCTTTCGTTTACGTCTATTTCAACTTTTTTTTTAATCGTTCTGGGAGACTTTTCTCACTCAGGGTCTAAGATAAAGCCTTAAGCATCCTCTTCACTTATCATGGTTTCTCCAAGTTTCATAATTGTATGGAGAAACTTACCATTTTCTGACGTGGCCTAAAATTGCCATCTTTGCCTAGTAAAAGTGTTGTTCAGCACGAACACAGCCCCCTCCCAACACACACACACACACACACACACACACACACACACACACACACACACACACACACACACACACACACACACACACACAGTAATGCTTGACAGTAGGAAAAGTATACGGATGTTTGTATCGTAGTCTTAAAGTAGGGCTCCACAACACACACACACACCCGCCCTTCTAACTCTACCGTCTCTGAGTGTGTGTAGTTTGGCTCTGAGCGTCAACCTAGTTTGTTTTTCCAGCTTTTTATTGTCTCGTTATTCTGTGACCTCCTTTTTTACCGTCTCAGTAGCTGTAGGTGTCTCTTGCTATCACTCCTCTTGGGATAGTAACTCTTATTTGGCAACCAGTGTGTTTTCCCAGCTTCTCTTGTCTCGTTACTGTGTGCCCTTCCTTTTTATTGTATCAGTACCTGTAAGTTTCGCTTGACTGTTTAAGTTTTTTGGATATTAACTCCTGTCTTCCAACCAGTTTGTTTTCACAGCCTTTATTGTCTCGGTATTTTATGTCCTACTTTTCTCATGCGTCTAAATTCTCGTCAGATGGTGAGGGCCTTATGTCACCTTTGCCGTACATGCTTATATCAGTTTTATCTTGCATTTAAGTTATGTCTGCAGAGTACACCAACATTCTTAGGCATGTTAACATACAAAGGAATACTAGGACACAATATAGAAAATGTATCACTAAACAGGTGGCAGAAACTCTCCTAATCTCATGGGAACGCGGACGCTGAACTTGCAAGGCATATGAAAAAGAACCTGTTGAGTACCCAAGCAATATTCTCTTTAATATGAATGCATCCTTGGTATATATGCAAGCTACGCCAATATTCAAGACACGAAGATTTGTGACTAAGGAAGGAGCGCTATAAACCAGTCTCACAAGAATGGGGATCATGTACTAGTGAGGCATTTCAAAAGTGTGTGTGTGAGTGCATTCAAGTACTTGGGTAGTGTGATGAGTAAGGATGGAACGTTGGGGGATGAAGTGCGTGAAAGGGTACAGCAGGGAAGGAAGGTTGTTGGTTCACTGAAAGCAATGATGAGAAATAGGGAGGTGAGTATGGAAGTTAAGAAGTCACTGCATGATAGTATTGTGATCCCTACCCTGACGTATGGAAGCGAGGCGTGGACCTTGCAAGAGGGGAACAAGTCAAGAGTGAGAGCAGTGGAAATGAGTTACTTGAGAGGAGCATGTGGAGTGACATGGAGGACAGGTTGACGAATGAAGAAGTGAAGGAACGTTGTGGGGTGGATGTGGATGTGGTTGAGAAGATTAGGAGAAATACACTGAGGTGGTTTGGACATGTGGAGAGAATGGAGAATGAAAGACTGACTAAGAGGATGTATGTAGGTGAGGTGGAGGGAGGGAGAGGGAGGGGTAGACCGAGGATGAGTTGGAGGGATGGAGTCGAGAGGTATATGAGGGAGGGGGGGGTGAGTTGGGGGGAGGGTTGTCAAATGGTGGGTGACAGAGCGACTTGGAGGCGTTTTGTCTGCGGCCACCCTTTGCGGGATTAGGGCGTCGGGCTATAGATAGATAGATAGTGTTGAGTACTCGAGCAATTTCTTCTTAATATGGTGCCCTCTCTACGTGATGCAATCTGGCCCGCAGGATCTCACCCGCCTCAGCTAAGGGAGGAGATAATTGAGGCTGCTTTCCCCAGTATTTTTATTTTATACCCCATTGCGATCAGGCATTCATTTTCTACTTTGATTAATCTCAGGAGTATGCATAGTTCCTTTCACTACGTCTGATTTTTCTTAACATTTTCGACGAGATGCAATATTTATTTGCATAGAAATGCAGAATAATGGCGTCTAGCAGTACCAAGACAGAATTAACTACATTTTAGCATTCCTACGAGGCTAAACAAGCGTATATATTTTTTTAATTCATCACAACATAGTATTTACGTAAGTTAAAACCACATTTTCTCTTATCCCTTTATTTCTTAGTACGGTATCCTGCCAGTCCATTAAGTTTAACAAAGATAAAGCTTAAATCAGAGTGACTTTAGCATGAATGACGTACATGGTTGCATCCAGTTCATGTACTTTCTCTTTTAAAGCCTATACAATCTCAGCATACCCTCTGCAGCCGTTTCATCAACATTCTGAGAATTATCATTGTTCTTATAACTATGATAGACAACGCAGATGAATTTTCCTCATGTACTCTCTCTGTATCCATTCATCCATCTACTCATTCACCCACCAACCCAACCATCCACCCATCCATCCATCCATCCACCCACCCACCCACCCACCCATCCATCCACCCACCCATCCTTACATACATACTGTACATACTTATACAAATACACACACATAGACATGAAAAACTCTGCTTCACACCCATGATCTTTCGAGTCCAACACAGCCATCCATCGATTAATCCATCCATCCATCCATCATCATCCACGTTCATCCGTCCACACAACTGCCCATCACTTCACCATCACAACCACTATATTGTATACCGTTCAGTGACGCATACCCAACACTCTTATCTTTGCCTTGTGTTGGAAATTATGTAGATAGATGATAGATAGATAGACACACACACACACACACACACACACACACGGTAAGGTACACTCATCAGTCTTCCTAGCATCATTTATCTTCTACATATTCTCAACGCTGTCCATTCCCATCTCGCGTTTGTGTGTGTGTGTGTGTGTGTGTGTGTAATTCACCGGGTCGGTCAGGATCACCTGATGGTCGTGATCGTCAGCTTTTAGCCTCCCGGAAGGGAGCTGAGAGCTCATATAGTCCCATCTAAGGGCAAGGCTGTGACCTTCACACACGCACACCCCCGTCCCCTTGCTCAAGGGGGACAGTAACCACCCACTTCGTCAGTGAAACTTTTCGCAACCTGAGCGAGGCGCGAACTCCCGTCTACCAGATGGCAAGCGAGAACGTTACCCCTGCACCAGCGAGCGGTGTTGTGTGTGTGTATATGTGTGTGTGTGTGTGTGTGTGTGTGTGAGAGAGAGAGAGAGAGAGAGAGAGAGAGAGAGAGAGAGAGAGAGAGAGAGACTTATTAGGTACTAGCATTTTTATCATTGGTATACTCTGTTCAGTTTTATTTAGGCGTAAAATTGCCATCTCTCCATCTTGAATTCTGAGCTATAGCAATATATCAACACTAGAATATGATGCTAGTCACGAAAACTTGCTGTGGAAAGGATGAAGGGGCTTAGTGCTACCTTGTTCTGGCACTGATCTACGGGAAATAGACTGCTAAAGGAAGAAAGCTGAGCCATGTTAAGGGGAATGAACTATATAACCTCTAATAACTTTGCCATCATAGTAGAATAGTCTTATAGAAGTACTCAAGAAGTTTTGGCAATACAGATGCTTTCTTGTGTTTCCTGTTGACGGCTTGGTGTTATCGATGTCAGACTTATTTTTTCATTTCTTACTCCCACTGCCACACCCACGCCCACACCAGCAAACTGAGCCGTCCTCGAAACAGACAATACCAGTTGGGTTTCCAGTGAAGTGGTATTCGGATGTCCCTCTCTTTATATTTTTAGTTTCTCTGGCCAGATAACACTGAGCTTCTCCTCCCCAGGGTAACGTGTGAAGGTGCATCTGCAAGGACCAGTGACCGTCAAAGTTAAGTGATATTTATTCTCTCTTTAACTTGGCCTATAATTGACGCCTCTCCATCCTCAATACTGAGCAATGACAAGAGGTAACACTAGAGTATGATGCTAGTCATGAATAAGTGCTATGAAGAGGATATAGGATCAAGTTAAAGTGAATGAACTTGTTAATTTATATATCTGGCAAACTTCCTTCAGTTAATCAACCGTTGTTATTCTTTCGTCTATAAATCTCTAGTGTCACAGATTTTTCCCAACAGCCAGATGTGTGTTGTGTCAGAGGCATTTATAATTTTGTGTATCTGGGCTTCCTTCGTCATTATTGTTGTACGCATTAATGGTGAGGGGGAGACCAAGGATGAGATGGGTGAGTGGAGTGTAGAGATATATGAAAGAGAGGAGTGTGTGAGTTTGGGGAAGGACAGCGTAATGGCAGGGGACAGGGCAGCATGGAGGCGCTTTGTTTGTGGCCACTTCTTACAGGATTAAGACGGGAGGCAACAGAGAGATAGATAAATAGCTAGAACCTTCGCCATATATACAGTTCATTCACGCATCACTACATTCTTATAACCGTGATTTGGCTTTACACACAGTATCACCCTTCATGACTCGCCATTTTCGTTACATAAATACCGATAAATTCGTCTACAAACAATCTCAAAATAAATATCGAAATAGATTATGTAATTTAGTTGGTTAATGGAGATTGTTTAATAATGTTTGGGTCCTAAATTTTCCCATAATTGTTTAAAAATACCGGTGCGATATCTTTAATAAAATCCCTAAATCGATTCTGGCACCGAATTAGTCAAGGTATATCTTTAGCTAATCAGAAAATTAAGTGCTAACTAGAAAGGAAGAGACAGCATTAAATATATGGCAGAATAAAGCCTGACTACTAAATATCCTTTTACATCGTCGAGATAGTGTACTGTGTAATGACCACTACTAAAACCTACTCAGTCCTCACGTTTCTCCAGCTCATTGCATCTCCATCACATCTGGCATTTTAACCTCTTCCTTTTCTAAAAATTTCTCCTGCTCCTTTCCTCCCCCGCGGTCAGGTAAGGTCAGAAGAAACTGTATCGGTGCCACCACATAAAGGCGTCCCTCTCCTGCACCATTGTTCAGTGTAATAATTGACAAAACCTGTCCATTCCACAAGTCTTTCCAGAACATTTGCGTTTTTACCTCTCACTTTTCTACAATTTTCTCCTGCCCATCCACCCCAAGCGGTTATATAAGGTCATCAGAGGTCAGGATAGACACACAGGGGGCTTGAACTTCACTTGTGTGCAAGAGGGGTCATGTGGTTTTAAGGGAAAGGCAGATGTGCGAAGTTTTTAACACAATAGCACAAGTAGCGTGGAAGCGAAGGAGGAAGGGAATGGATGTTTGTAAGAGGGTGAAGGTTTTTGGAGAATAGAGAGAGACTGTAAGAGGGGATGAGGGAGAAAAGATCAAGGGGGATTTGAAAGTGGCTGGTGATTATTATTTTTATTATTATTATTATTATTATTATTATTATTATTATTATTTTGTTGAGTTCGTAGGTCACACACACACACACACACACACACACACACACACACACACACACACACACACACACACACACACACACACACACACACTCGGGAGCCAAACACTTGTCATTCATTCCTCTGTATAAAATTCATTCACCCAGCTCGACTTAATGTCAGTTCCCTGACTTCCTTCTCCTCGTCCTCGTCCTCCTCCAGAAAGACACAAATATGCAGACAACTTTTTAACCACCCTCAAAGGTCAGCAACAATGTTTCTAATGGGCAAAGCTCTCAGCCTAATCAGGTTGGCAACATTGTTATCTCTGTAGTATATTTATCATTGCAAAAAATACGAGTTGGTGAAGTAGGTGGATAAGTGAGTTGAGAAGACGACTATCATGTTGGCTCAGTAACTGTCGCCGTGTAAGAGAGAAAGAGCGATATCAGCATGATAAATAGCTCGGCATTGTTATCTCCGCCAGCGAAGTTGGACGGAGGTTATGTATTCACCTATGTCTGTTTGTTGGTAAATCTCTTTGTCTGTTACGTACAAGGTATCTCAAATTTGTTATCGAATTTCAAAAAAAAAAAAAAAAAATGAATAGATGGACAGAGGTCCTAGGAAGAATGTACAAAATTATGACGTGGATTCGGATCCGGATACAGGAATAAATGATAAATTTTATCGGGGTCGTCGGAAGTGTGAGATCTCTGATATTTTGGTCACAAGGCAAAGTCAGTTTTGGGCTTGCCCTGAAGGCTTTACCTTTAGCCTATTATTATTATTATTTTTTTTCAAACCCCGTAGGTTCCGTCATGATATGTCCATCAACCAGTCCACGAAATTTGGTTATAATGGGAACAAAAGACATTGGTTTTTTTCACGGCTGGAATGATTCCTTCAGTTGCCGTGAGAGTAGTTCCAGGTGTGAGATATCGAACAGTTTGATCTGATTTTAACGACATTTGGTGGAGGTGTTGAGAGGTATCCCTTGAGAAAGCTAACAGTTTTCATAACGGTAGGATACAAGATCAAAGTCACAGGGCCTATTGCGTTGAAACCTAGTATGTTTCGTCAGAATGGGGATAGATTTGACTAGTAACCAAGGATGCGCATTCTTACCATATAACTAAGGCTTGGAATCATGACTTAGTATTCAAGTTGTGAGAGTAGCCCAGTTCCGTTAGATGTAAACGTACTGGTCATAGCCAGTACAACAGTAGCTAATGACATGTATTGTGAGGGAAGCGAGTGTCCCTTCACTGGGTCACTCACACTGGACGCTCACAAGGCTATTGTTCCGCCAGACAATGCAGTCGAATTAGTCATGTGGCTTTGGCTGTCACCCTCATTCTTCAAGTATTATCTTCATTTGTCCTGTACTGTTCCTTGATTGAATGGCCGGTAAAGCGTTGTAGGTTTCGGTAAGCGGGATCATACGTCATTAGTAGGCTATTTTACCTCAACATCTTCCCAGATATTTGCCCCTCTAAAGCTTAATTCATGTAGCTCAGTAGCAGAAAAAGACAGTCCTGGGGCTCTACAGCTTTTCCACAGCACTTCTTTGTGACTAGGATCAGTGAAGAAGTAATGGAGGTTGTGCTGATGTGGATGTCATTGAAAGGATTAAGAGAAATACTGTGAGATGGTCTGGCCATGTGGAGAGGATAGAGAATGAGACGGTCTAAATGAGAGTGAGTGTGTGAGGTGAAGGAGGAGAGGAGAAGGAGGAGGAGGAGGGGGAGAACAGGGATGAGACGGAGGGGTGGAGTGGAGTGATATATTATGAGAGAAGTGCGAGTTCTAGGAAGAGCAACCAATGGCAGAGGACAGGATGACTTGGAGGCGATTTGTTTATGGCCATCCCTTGAGGGATTAAGGAGTGTGGCAATAGATAGATAGATAGGTCAAGGTTTCCCATTAATCTGTTTTTAGAATTAGTCAGTATGGAAAGAAGTTCATTTTAGGCAAATTATATAGAGCATAGTGGCTGTGTATTTGCTATTCCGGTGTTTACCTAGTGTTTTGTGTGTGTGTGTGTGTGTGTGTGTGTGTGTGTGTGTGTGTGTGTGTGTAATGTTGATGATGAAGGTGGTGATGATGGCGAAGGTGATGATGATGAAGGTGAAGATGATGATAAGGAGTGGCAATGCTTGAATCCCCTTGTAAGGCACTCAGTGATGCATGCTGTGAAAATGAGCGGGTTTTGTCTCATCTCATTATGCATAAACCCGGGTTCCTCAGTATTAAGTAATTCTATATGAGGCTATCACACCTCGTCACTCGTACTTACTTCAACACCAGCCCGACCTACACACTCACTGTCTGCAGTAGTCGCTTTCTCCTTTGCATCATCCTTCATCCTCTCTTCCTTTTTTGTCTTTCTCCTCTTTTCCTTTTAATATTTCTCCTCCTTTCTTTTTTATCTTTCTATTCTTTTCTCTCTCCGTCTGCATTTTCCTCTCTCTGCCTCATCCTTTTCCTCTTCCTAGCTTCGTCTCTTTCCCCCTTCTTTGAATAGGCTTTCATTCCCCCTGTCTGTCTATCCTCTCCTGTTCCTTTATTCTCTCGTTCTCTCTTTTCTTCTCTTCCTGTCTTCATCTCATTTCTCTGTTTGAATAGCCTGTCCATTTGTCTTCTCTGCCTTTACCTATCCAGCATCCCTCCTCTCTTGTTCTCTCTTTTCTGCTCTTTTTATAATCTCTCTTTTTGCCCTCTCATCCTCCAATTCTACGTCATTCTCTTTCATCTTCTTCTCATGCTGTCCTCATCTCCATTTTCCTGTTTCTGTTAACCTTTCCGTTCGACCTCTCTTCCTTCAGTTTTTTCCTTCCTCTTGTTTTAATCACCTTACTTTTACTCTTTTTCTTCACTTATTTCTGTTAGTCTGCCAGCATTTACGTCTCTTTCTTCACCTGATCCTTCACCTCTCTTTTCATCTCCCTTCTCTTCAGTTTTTTTTTCTGTTAGACTCTCAGCATTGTTATTTCCGCCACATCCTTCACCCCCTTCTGTAGTTCCACCTCTCTTTCCATCTTTGTGGATTTCTCTTGTTCAGACGTACCGGTATCTTAATTCTTAATTCGTGAGGAGGAAGGCAATATTTTTTGATGAACATGTATGGAACGTGTGTATCCCACGTTCTAAGATAATCAGCAGCGATAAAGATAGACCAAACGCGTTCCATTTTTCAAAGGTGCACCAATAATCATAAAGCACTGAGGTCCTCCTTTTTCCTCTGTAATTTTTGGTTTTATGCCTATGATCTGAGCCTGTTACACATCCTTTACCATTAAACCTCAACGTAATACGTTTCTCTTAGTGCTCTCTGCCTCCACCTCAGTCTCTTTGACACAAGTTGGAAAAAGAGGCACAATGATGATGATGGTGCTGAATAGGATTAGCACTGACGGCCATTGTACAGTATCTGAGATTGTATGGCAACTACATTGGCGTATATGGGGGGGGGGGCACTCGGCCATGACCCCTCCCCCCTCGCTTTGTCCCAGATCTAAATAAGTAACGGTATACAAAACATTTGCCCCTATGGCATAGGTCCCCATGAATTGGTTGGTGTAGAAACTATAAACTTCCCTTATCGATTGTTACAAAATGATGGTTGTAACTAACCAACAGCCTGCATTTCTGAAGAGAGGAAGGGTGTTTTTATTTGTCATACTCCTGGCAAGGAAGTTTGACAGTCGTTAGCTGGCATGAGCAGCCAGAGAAGAGAAACATCATACGCATTACGCAAATATATAATTCTTCTCTTTCTTCAATTACACGCTGTTATAAGCACCATTTGATCATAAGTATTAGTATATTACTTTCAATACTTTACCTAAGTAATCCCTAATACATTAAGTTTATTCTTGTATATTGGGAGTGGGACACTCCGTAATATATTATTCATCAGTTTGGTTGCGTCCAGAACGTGTGAGTTTTGACTGGGAGTGTAGCGGTCTTTAGTCTGTGGATCCGATGTGAGGGGAAGGGACTACCGTCAGACGGATAGTGGTGTTCAGCTGTGGCTTGTGTAGTGAGGTTCGTTGTTCAGAATGTGTCAGGGCTCGGGCTTTGGCAAGCCAAGATACATAAGCTTCTTTATATTGTTTTGCAATTGAATATCAAATTAGTGCAATATATCCCACCTGAGGTCTCAAAATGCCCCTAAAAATGCTTGATTTTCAAAAAATTTCCTGGAGGGGCTTACAGCGCCCCCCTAAATACCCCAGCTGTAGAAGCTGGCTTCGCTTGTCCCCTAATAAAAAAAAAAAAAAAAAGGATTCACCCCTATGCCCACCCACCCTTTCCATGGACTTCCATACGCCACTGACATCTAGGCAGCATCACCCCAGTCTGAAAACAGCCACATCCACTCACCATACCCTTCCTGCCATCTGCATTCTCCTCACTGCTCATGTTTTGCAATTTATCATCATCATCGTCACTACTTTAGCGTCCTAATATTTCATCTTACCCCAATCTTCTGTCACCCTGTTTATCATCATCACAATGATTTTTTCACACTTCACCATCATCACACCTGTCTTGGTCAACTTCTACCTATCCGTACACATCACCACCAAGCATCATCACCATTTCAAAGTCTTCCATTATCTCCACCACGACCATCATCAGCACGAGCATCTCTCGTATGTACACCATCACACACATTTCATGCTGTCACCTGTGTGTGTGTGTGTGTGTGTGTGTGTGTGTGTGTGTGTGTGTGTGTGTGGTAAACTTTTCGAGTAAAACTGTTTAATTTCTTCTGCCCTTGGCTTCTTCCCTCCTCCACAGATCTCTAATATTTCTCACTCACTGCCCGTTCACACAGGCTCCCACGCTCCCCGTCCCTCCCTTAAAGGCTAACTGGTAGCATCTCAGGTAGTGCTAGTCGTGTCTCTGTTGTTCTCTCGCTTGTCTTTAGTGTTTTCCGAGTGACACTAATTGGTGTGGAGTCACGCGGGGTCCCAGTGTCTTAAGTTAATGTGGGGCTGACAACACTGGGGACATCTGTACTAATTTACGGTCTTCTCTTATTTGGCTGAAAATAATCTTGGACGGAGAACAGATCAGGGTGAACCTACAGTATCGCATCCAGACACACAAGATAGCCCATGTACAACGCTCCACTTTCCACTCCAGTATCTGTCCCTCATCATAGATTCAATTCCTACTCCTACTGCCACAACCACGCCCACATTAGCCGACTGAGCCATCCTCCCGACATATAAAATACAGGTACCGTACGTGAAGGTCTGGTGGAGCTCTATGTAATGGTCATCTTGTACGAGTGTATCTTAACAAGTATATTCCTTTATTGACTATGGTGATGGGAGTGTTTTTTCATTGTAGTCTATTCAGTACAACTTTTTGTAGCTAGGAGAAAGCACGGCCACTTGTTAGGGAATTAGAGGTGAGTTTTGTGTTAGAGGTACAGAGAAAAACAGGAAGATTATTTAACATTTACCAGTAGACAAACACACCTTATGATAGTCTAAAAGTATTCATTCACAGAGGCGAATGTAAATGTTAGATGAAATTTCCTGTGTGTGTGTGTGTGTGTGTGTGTGTGTGTGTGTGTGTGTGTGTGTGTGTGTGTGTGTGTGTGTGTGTATTGAATGAAAATTGACCAAACTGCAAGTCCACATCCGCAACCTTCAAAACTCCATTTTATATGTAAATGAAGACAAATCCAAACCTATAATCTGCACAGACTTACACTCTCTCTCTCTCTCTCTCTCTCTCTCTCTCTCAGCATGCCAATACTCATTCTGGCTATCTTTCATCTGGCAAATGTGTAGCTGTGTTGCCTTAATTTGGCTTTCAGTGTGGGTTATGGTTTCCTGAGACTTGTAACAGCTAGCTAGATGAAGCAATGATCCCTCCTGGCTCTATATCTCATCATCTTAAGGTATTTTGATCATGGAAGCCACAGTTTTAATTCAGAGTTTTGCTGATAAGGGACATGTACCTGTTTTGAAAGTGCATCTCTAAGTAACAAGAGATAAGGATACTCTTCACAAGCTGCCCATCTCTCGTATTCAGACCATTTGACGTGAACTGGTCTAGATTTGTTGGTCCATGCATGGTACACTGCCATCTGTCATTGCCAGCATCATTTATCTCCTACATATTCTCAACGCCTTCATCTCAAGCATCATTCATTTGCTTCACATCATCTGTCTTTCCACACAGCACTGTTCAAGTCACTCTCCACAGCTGTTTAGTGTCTGTCTATCTATCTATCTGTCTGTCTGTGTCTGTCTCTCTATTTCTGTCTATCTATCTGTCTTGTCTGTTTCTGTCTATCTCTTACTTGAGCATTAGCTAAATGGATACTGCAGTTTATTATCTTTTATGTGTATTTGTTCTTACACACACACACACACACACACACACACTCTCTCTCTCTCTCTCTCTCTCTCTCTCTCTCTCTCTCTCTCCATCTATCTATCTCAAATATTGTGTGTCTCTGTCAGCCTGTCTTTTCACCTATATCCATCTCTCTAAAATAAAATCTTAGTTGAAATGGCCAACGAAGCCAGGAAAAATGTATGTAAGAAAACCGAGTGGTAAATTAAACACGCTTAAAGAGACGCAAAAAAAATAACGAGAAATACACAGCTGGGAAAAAGGGAGGGATGTCAGCAGCATAGAGTTACCCAAACGATGAAACGTGGGGAAGGAAACATGCATCAACACTCCAGTGCTCCAGGCTCCCTTGACACACTTGCAGCTGAGTTAATAGCCTGGTGTAAATAGCAACAGTATACTAGCGTTGCCTCTGTGCTCGAGAAGGATTGGCTGTTGGATGGATTAATGTCACAGTGGAATGAGTACCGTAACTATTTTTTCAATTTATCGCTGCAAACTATACAGCCAGAGCCTCTACCAGCTTACTCTCTCTCAGTTCCAAAACATTAGACATGACTATCCTAAACCTTCTTATTCTGCCTATACTCTTTTTTATGCAAGGAAGAAGGAACCAAAGGCTAGAAGCACGTTAAGATTATTCCATGAGGGAAAAAAGGAAAGAATTCAGGATCCGTTCATTTCGATAAACCTGGACACTGCATTTAAAACACTGGAGGTCATAGGCAGAGGGATATACAGACAGAGGGAGAAAGTTCCTGAGTCTGACTTGGTCTAAAACTGCAATATCGGCTTTGATTTTACGACCCTCTCTCTCCCCAGACTTAGGCTCAATTAATTCCAAAATGCTAAAGAGATATGAAGATCCTAAGATGTTTTCTGTGTTTCTCCTCCACAATTTTTTCTTCAGTCACAATGAATCAGATATATTATGGACTGTCATGCTGGGGAGTGTGTGTGTGTGTGTGTGTGTGTGTGTGTGTGTGTGTGTGTGTGTGTGTGTGTTTATTATATTTTTTGTCTTTGGTGTATATGTGCATTTCTGTCTGTCTGTCCGTCTGCCTCTCTCTCTCTCTCTCTCTCTCTCTCTCTCTCTCTCTCTCTCTCTCTCTCTCTCTCTCTCTCACCTAACCTGTCCACCAACTTCATCAGTTTTCATTTATATGCAGTGGAAAATAAATGACGCAGATAATGGTGTTAAGGACCTAATTAGGCAGAGTGTGTAGGTGATTAGAATAACTGATGCTGACCTGTTAAGATAATTAGGAAGGTGTGTAGATAGTGTGTGTTTTTAAGAGTGAGAGAGATGAAAAGATGAAGGATTTTTTGAGGTAACAGAGGCAGATGACTCGTAAATGAATACACACATGTTCACGTACAGCCAGACACTGGCACACACACACACACACACACACACACACACACACACACACACACACACACACACACACACACACTTTAATATATGACACCATATATAGCAACACTATAACCCTATACCCTCATGTATCAATATGCATAATGAATACTAGATAACGTAATAGCTATACTCCCTTCACCTTAACTTGGCCCATATTTCGTCCTTATGCAGTTTATTTCACGTAGTTCAGTGGCGAAATAAGACAGTGCGGCTCTGCATCCTTGACTTAGCACTTCTTCGTGACTGGCATAAAATCTAGTTTTAATCTTCAGTCACAGCTCAACATTGAAGATGGAGAGATGGCAATTTTAGGCCCTTAGAGTGGTGGCGACCATCATCCACTCACTTGATGTAGTGCTGCCTACTTCTTTCTTAGCCTTTATCATTCTTTTTCTGTGCCTGTCCTCCTCTCTTCCTATATCCCCCATCTTTCCTGTCACTTCTTATTGCTCTTCTATCCTTTACAGGTGGCTTTACATTGAGTGACAAGCCAAATGGTTTCGTGTAAGCCAAGAAACCATTTACAACGCTGGGTGGTAACCATATAACCAACCCATACGTGCTCCCTACGTGTCAAGTGGGTTGGTGGAGGGTTAGTGCCCCTCCCCGTAAAACCAATAACTCAAAGTCAAATGGCCACCCCTTATGGGATTATGGCGTCTGGCAATAGATAGATAGATAGAGTGTAAAGAGTATACACGTCTATCTAACTTAAGGTGTGGGAGAAGGTAGCATTGAAATGTTAAGAGTGTAAGGAGACTTGAAATTGCTCTAAGTGTGTTTAATTCCTAGATGCTTATTAAATGAGAGTGAGATAGGCTTTATTAACGCGTAAACTTCAAAGACAGGCAAAAGCAAGGTATCTCTATTAGCTCCAGGACTTGCTGATTCTTTATTTGCTTGTCCTTTTTTGTATGCTTTGAAATTTAGTCTTGCTTTGCTTAAGGTTTCATCCCCATCTCGTGTGGTGTTTATGGAGGTTGATTACTTACCAGGTGTAGCGGCGCCAAAGGTAAATGGCGAGTTGTAACTAATTGTCTGTAAAGGTGATCGTGTAGTCAGGCCAGAACTGAAGAAGGTTGATGTAGATGGAGACTGACATAATTAGTATACGCAGATGATACAGCAGGAGTTATGCAGAATACAATAACTGTAACCCTGTATGGCTGACCACAGCTGAAGGGCCTCTTCCACCTGCAGTCCACCGGATTCACGTTCAGATGAGCCTAGGTTTGCAACTACTGATTGAAAGAATAAAACATAACAGTTGTAGTACTGTCACAGCAGTTGCTGCCGCGGGTTCATGTGAAACTTGTATCCGATGGAGAGCAGACTGAAGTTGCCCTCCTTCTTCAGTCCACCATCCTCCGTTCAAGAGGAAAAGGGAGTGAGCTGAGGGACGTTTGTATAACCAGGCAGCTCCACCCCCCAGTTATATCGGTGCCATCACATGAAGGCGTCCTTCTCCACACATTAACTCTTGCTTCCACGAGCCCTCCAGGAGCATTGGTATAATGAAGAGCGTCATATATTTCTACGTCTGACAGTTAGATAATCCACCGGGGGCCACAGTCATCGTAAAAAATGGCTGATGAAGTTGCGGGCTGGCACTAATATGCATTTTACTAGGATTAGCCTACTGAACAAGTTTCTCGTCCAGCCCCGTAAGCTTTGAAAACAGTCTAGAGGGGTCACTTGTATGAGCTAATGATGCAACCTCCACCTGCACCCGTCCACACCAGCAAGCATTTGGTATGGACGCGCACTATCAATAACCAGCTTAGGTAATAGATATTCAGCCACTATGTTAGACTGAATGACCTGGAATGAAGACGTAAAATGAATAATATTTTTTAGTGTAGTGACAGGAGAGAAGCCAATAAATAATGGGTATAAATAATGTCCATATATCAGCCGAGTTGGATACCAGCCAGCCAGACAAGACGGAGGAAGAGAGAGTGGGTGGGCATGAATGGGTAGGTTTGTGTGTGTGTGTGTGTGTGTGTGTGTGTGTGTGTGTGTGTGTGTGTGTGAAGCTGAAGTTGAGTCTGTAAGCATCCTTAATGTTTCCTCTTGTTCTTCCGTCCTCTCATTCCTTCTTCTCTTTCCTTTTCCTACCTCACTCTGCTTCTTTCCCTAGTCCTCCCCTATCTTTTTCTTTGTCACATCTCCCTCTTCCATCTCGTTTTTCACGCTTCCCCTTCCTCGTCGTCTTTTCTCTTCCCTTAATTCCTCCTCCTCCTACTTTCTCCTCCCCTCTCTTCCTTCGTTTCCTCAGCATCTTATGTCTTACTCTTCCTTATTACTCATCCTTACTCAGTCTGTCTTATAGGTATCTTCCCTCTTCCACTTCCAGCTTCCTGTCTCTCCCTGTTCCTTTTCCTCCTCCTCCTCTTCTCCCTCGCTCCTTCCCATTCCTCCCCTTCTTTCTTCCTCTCCCTCTCCCCCCTCTCCCTCCTCCTTTCTTTCCCCTCTCTCTCCTTCCTTCTTCCTCCAACCTCCCTTCCTCCTCCCATCTACAATCACCAGAGCATCCTACCTTACTGCCCAATTCGACCCTAGCGTGTTACAGGCTCGTTACATAAAGGTTCATATAAGGAGAACTCTGGCGGCCTTGCTGTCTCCGCCTTGTACGTGTTTAGAGCCACTTTCCTCAATGCTTCCGACTCTGAGCATAGGTTAGATGGTCTGTTCCCTGAGGCCTCGCAGTTCCATGTATCACACGACCACGTATCATCGTTTAGGTGCGAATTCACAATGAGGTTCCTTTTTGAGCTATATATACGTGTGAAGAATGCGATGGCTGTAGCTTGTTTCTCTCTCTCTGTTACACACACACACACACACACACACACACACACACACACACACACACACACACACACACACACACACACACACCTGCAATATCTTAACACTGGACTAAAGACTGTTCCTTGCCCTGGACTCTCTTGGACCTTCGCTGCGCCACACAAGACCAGCTAATTAATCATGTGGCTTTGGCTGTCCTGCTCCTTGGCTTGGTATTATCTTCATTTGTCCTGTATTGTTACCTGATTGAGAGGTCGATATGGATGTGGTTTAAATCTCTCTGAATCCAGCGAAGGAGTCAGAGCCAAGAGTGAGAGCAGAGGAAAAGAGTTACTAGAAGACTCTGGAGTTAATTGAAGAGGCAGACAAATGAGAAGATAAAGGAAGGTTGTGGTGTTAAAATGTGATTAAGAGAAATACTTGAAGATGGTTTGGCCCTGTGGAGAGGATGGACAATGTGAGCCTGGCATGAAGAGTGTATGAGAGTAAAGTGGAGGGGAGAGGAGGAGACGGAGACCATGAATGAGATGGAGGGATGGACAGATATATGAAAAAGATGTTTGAGTTGGAGGGAGGACAGCCAAATAACAGAGAACAGGGCGATGTGGAGGCGATTTACTTGTGGCCACCCCTTACGGGAATAAGGCGTCTGGCAAAAGATAGATAAATAGATAGATAGGTACCGGGCGAAAATCCAGCGCGAGAGGCAGGTGTGATAATTGCAGACGTTATCTGTATGGAGTTCAGTCCAGTTCTCAGTAATATGATAAAGCAACTCTTGTGTACAGGGGAGAGGGTGACTGTGTGTGTGTGTGTGTGTGTGTGTGTGTGTGTGTGTGTGTGTGTGAGAGAGAGAGAGAGAGAGAGAGAGAGAGAGAAAAGGAGAAAGAAAGAGAGCTGTAACAATAAACACTAGAATATGGTGCTAGTCATGAAGAAGTGCTATGAACAGTCGTAGCATCCATTTTCTACCACTGAGTTACGTGAAATAGGCTGCGAAGGGACGAAGATCTGGGCCAGGTTAAGGTAAAATGAGTATAGCAACTGGATGGGATGACATTTATGGGTCATGGTGGATAATATACTAATAGATTTTGCCTTTTACTTATCCTCACGATATATTTCCCCGAGATAACTAATTAACCCAGCAGTCGTCTTCCATCCATCATGCCAATCCTTTTTTCTCAGTAATACAGGGTGGACCGTGAATAGCGCTTCACTAGAAACTCACATGGTAAGACATAGTCTTTCTTTAGCTACTGTTTCAAGTCACCGTAGCCACGTTCACAGTAATGCCAGAGGTCATCTCACACATTTCACCTCCGTCCTAGTTACAAAGCTCTTGTCTCCACCCCTCGCTCTCAGTCCCTCCTGCCTACCTCTCACCTCAGTGCCACTTTCGCCTTCCTTCCTCCACACAGTGAGGTGGTGGAATGATGGGGCGTGGCTTCGTGGTGGAGTAGCGCGGAGTCATGTAGGTGGATGGAGTGTATTGCCGTCCTAGAGGGGAGGCGGTGGCTGAGTTGAAACATTGGTCTTGTGTCCCAGTGATGCGGGTTCGAATCCTGGCTGGGGCAGGGAACAGTTTGGAGAGTTTGAATTTCGCTAAAGTAGCCATTACTGATCTACCATAAGTCCTGCTGAGACATCTTAAAAATACCCCCATAATACCACTACACCAGTCCTTCAGGAGACAGCTCTAGCTTGTGTTCAGTACCGACGGTGGGTGTTAGCGCCGAAGTGGTGACATTTGGAAGGGTGTGATACGTAGAACTCCTGGACCTAAGAGAACAGGCTGTTAAAACTTATCGCCAGAGTCAAACACATTAAAATACACACACACACACACACACACACACACACACACACACACACACACACACACACACACACACACACACACACACCGCTCGCTGGCTCAGTGGTAACGTTCTCGCTTGCCACCTGGTAGACGGGAGTTCGCGCCTCGCTCAGGTCACGAAAAATTTCACTGACGAAGTGGGTGGTTACTGTCCCCCTTGAGCAAGGGGACGGGTGTGTGCGTGTGTGAAGGTCACAGCTTTGCCCTTAGATCGGACTATATGAGCTCTCAGCTCCCTTCCGGGAGGGTAAAAGCTGACGATCACGACCATCAGGTGATCCTGACCGACCCGGTGAATAACACACACACACACACACACACACACACACACACACACACACACACACACACAAATTCTCAAATGAATCCCTTAACTATGTTTTAAACCAAGCTAGCCAGACAGTTTTTTTTTTTAGCTTGGGCAGGATTTCTATACCTTTTTACAGTAACGTGGCCTTAAATTGCTGTCGCTTCATCTTGAATGCTGAGCTGTAGCAATACATGAAAAATGAATATGATGCTAGTCACGAAGAAGTGCAGTGGAAAGGATGTAGTGCCACAGTATTGTCTTTTTCCATCATTGAGCTATGTGAAGGAAGCTGCAAATAGAGAGAGAGAGAGAGAGAGAGAGAGAGAGAGAGAGAGAGAGAGAGAGACAGAGAGAGAGAGAGAGAGAGTCAAATCATGGAAAGCAACCGCAAAAGGCAATTAGTGTAAAGAAAGTGTTAGGAGGGCAGGAGGCGGAGGGGAGGCGAGGAGGTCAGGGGTGAAGAGGTGAATCAGAGTTGCCTGGTGATGGGATAATTACAGTAATCATCGGTTAATTTCTATGTTGTTTGCCAGCTCACTCACCTCACCTTCAAGCATTATCTGAAGGCTCTGGTGAGGAGGGGTACAGGTGGCATGCAGTCATGAGTCATATTTCACCGATATTGCTCTGCCGGCATTGTGTTCTGCCTTCCGTATTTCTCTTTCCTCTTTGAACGAGAGAGAGAGAGAGAGAGAGAGAGAGATCATGGAGAGTCTGCTGTGATTTATAGGATACTTGGAGTAATAGATAAATGAGGTAGGAGAAAAACAAAGGAGTTAGAAGAGGAACGAGAAGTAAATACTTTTGAAATACTGCAAATATACGGTATCTGTGTTAGTAATAATTACAGTGTTTTATGTGTCTGATTTCACTCTATCTCAGTTGTTCATATGACAGAATTACAGCCACATACTAACATTAGCTATATTATGGATTTCATGCAATTCCGAGTAGACATGGGTTCAGGTCAGGCCGAACCTACATCTTCGCAGTAAACCCAATTAGAGAGAACTAAGAGTAAGGGTTTGGCAGATTTGTGCTGCACCAGATAATAAAACTGGCTTCTTCCCCGACTGTGTCCAATCAAGCCTGGAATCATAATTGCCGAAGGCACTTGGTGTGTGGCTTATAGGAAGAGATAATGAAGTTGGTGCAATAATCCAGCATTTCCTATTAATGTGTGAAGGTAGTATATATCCTAGCTTACTGGCAGGGTGTATGTGGCTACTAGGCTAATAGTGTGCTTGTGTCTGCCATTAGTGTGTGAAGGCAGTATATATATCCTAGCTTACTGGCAGGGTGTATGTGGCTACTAGGCTAATAGTGTGCTTGTGTCTGCCATTAGTGTGTGAAGGCAAAGTGCATCGCATACTGCAGGCAGGGAGGGAGAGCAGATGAAGTCGATGCAGTACTGAAAACCCTCCTTGGCTTCAGAGTGTGTGAAAGGCAATATGTACGTACCGGTATATCCCAGCTGACAGGCAGGGGGAGTGTGGGGCTACCAACCTAAGTTACAGCTCAAGTGTCAACTTAAGTCCCAACTCACGAGTCAACTTAAGTCCCAACTCAAGCGCCAACTTATGTTGCAGTTCAAGTGCCAACATTATTCCAAACTCAAGTGAAAGCTTAAGTTCCAACTCATGAGTCAACTTAAGTCCCAACTCAAGTGTCAACCTAAGTACCAACTCGAAGTGCCAACCTCAGTCCCTAATCAAGAACAAACTTAAATCCCAACTGAAGTGCAAAATTAAGTCCCAGCTCCAGTGCCAACTGAAACCCCAACTCAAGTGCCAACCTAAGTCTCGAATCAAGCGCCAACCTAAGTGTCAACTCAAGGGGAAACTTAAGTCGCAACTCAAGTGCCAGCTTAAGTCCCAACTCAAGTGTCAACCTAAGTCCCAACTCATGTGACAGCATACAAACTCAAGTGCCAACTTAGGTCCCAGCTCAAACGTCAACATAAGTCACAGCACAAGCGAAAAATTAAGCCTCAAGTGCCAGCCTTAAGTGCCAGCCTAAGCCCCAACTCAAGCACCAACTTAATCTCAACTCAAGGGCGAGCTTAGGTCCCAACTCAAGCACCAAATTAAGTCCAATCTCAAGCGCCAACTTAAGTCCCAACTCAAGCGCCAAATTAAGTCAAAACTCTAGCACCAACTTAAGTCCCAACTCAAGTGCCAACTTAAGTCCCAGCTCAAATGCAGCGTAAGCTACAACTCAGCTGTCAACGTAAGTGCCAACTCAAGAGCTAACTTAAGCACCAACTCAAGCGTCAGCTTATGTTACATCTCAAGCGCGAACGTAAGTCCAAACTCTAAGGGTAACTCAAGAGCCAACTCAAACGCCAACTTAGGTCCGAACTCAAGCGCCAACTTAGGTACCAACTCAAGTGACAACTTTACTGCCAACTCGAGTGCCAAATAAAGTGTCAGCTCTAGTGCTAACTCAAGTGTCAAGTCCCAACTCAAGTGTCAACTCAAGTGCCAACTCAAGTGTCAAGTCCCAACTCGAGTCCCAACTCAAGTGTCAACTCAAGTGCCAACTCTAATCCCAACTCGCATTGTTCCAGCTTCTTTTGTTTTCATTTAGGCCAAGGTGAAGGTAGGGCTACTATATGTGGCCAATGGGGAGGGTAAATGGCAAAGAGAAATGTGTTTGGGGAGAGAAAGGGAAAATTTAGGGGAGATATAAGGACAGAGAGACTTGCTACGTAATGGGAAATATTTTAGGGGCAATAGAGGGAATCTTTAGGGAAATTTAGGGACGTAAAGAAGTGTCATAGGGGAAATACATGGATATATTGCAGATACTTAAGAAATAAGGGGGGAAATGGTAAGGAATTAAATGCAAACTAAATCGCCAAGGAAGAGCTGCTAGGGAGGTCTCTCTCTCTCTCTCTCTCTCTCTCACACACACACACACACACACACACACACACACACAAGTAGACCAATTTCCACCCTATAAGAATGATATCAAATTACATACTTGAAACAGAGAGCAATCAGATTTTACAATTCTGTCTCCTGTGTACCAATTTGTCAGGGAGAGAGAAAAGAAAAGGAGTTGAGAGAGAGAGAGAGAGAGAGAGAGAGAGAGAGAGAGCACCGTCATGCTTTGGTACCGTAATCACAAAATCATCTCACCCGCTCACCTTCCCATGTTATATAAAGTCACCCTCCTTGTGTAAATAATTTTCTTATGATCAGTTGTTGTATTTTTTGGATGATTTCTTCGTATCATCGCTCTTTCCTTTATATTCTTTTCCCTGTTCCTGTCTTTCTGTGTCTGTCTGTCCAGTGTTTTTCTGTGTGTCTGTCTGTGTATCTGTCGACTTATGTAGCTGTGTATGTATATTTATTTATCTATGTATCTGTGTATTATGAATATTTATTTATTTGTCTTTCTATCCATCTACTGTATACTGTATACAGGTATACCTATATTTATTGTCGCATTCATATTCTGTTCATATTCGGTGTTTCTCTCTGACTGTTCTTGTTTTTAATAGATGTTACTGTTTTGTGTGTGTGTGTGTGTGTGTGTGTGTGTGTGTGTGTGTGTGTGTGTGTTATTGATCTGCCTCGTTCGTGTTGGTCTCTCCTTGTAGGCTGAACCCCATCTTTCATTGGGGAGAAAAGGTCAGACGATTATGATTATGATGATGATGATGACGGCTACATTGCTTCTGAATCCTAGTTCAACTATTTACATCATGGTTAGATTATGTAGTGGATATTGCAGGTGGTTACGTTGGTAGTTAAGCTTTTTTGTTCTTTCAGTTTCCTTCCATTCACTGACACAACACTTTGAGTTACTGTACTCCCTCCACAACCATTCCTTCACTCTTATTTACATATCCACTGAGTTCTCGCCACTAACAGACATGCACAAACCTCATTCGCAGTCCACAAACATTCCCTGCACTATTAGCAAGCAACACAGCATCATTTGCATATATATCGACTCTGAAATACTCCACCCATCGTTATACACAACCAGCTTCACTCATCTCCGCAACTCATGTTTCAATCCCTTCACCACAGGGATGTTTGTTTTCTCCCAGTTTACCATCTTGATTTTATTTAAGGTAGGAAGAACCCCTAATACTGACTGGATTAATGAAGGTACTAGGGAATGACCACTAATTTCTCTCCTATTCTTCCTCTTATATACAGGTTGTTGTCGCCACTCTTACTGATGTATTTGGATTTAACTTGGCACATATTCTCGCCCATTTGCAACTTAATTCACGTAGCTCAGTGCCGGAAAAAGAATGCTGCGTCTCTGCATCCTTGCCAAAGCACTTCTTCGTGACTAGCATCATATTCTTGCGATAACCTATTGTTCCATTCAGCATTGAAGTTGGACAGATGGAAGTTTTTGGGTCAAGTTAGAGTAGGAAGAGTATAGTGAGGGCAAGACTGCGACGTAGCAAAAATAGGTCATCTTTCTTAAGTTACGTGTATTCGATGGGCACAGATCTGAACCCTCTTTCATTTTACACCCTACATTTCCTCCACCATTACTTCTGTGTAGTGCTTTGGTTGGATGTTGTTCCCTGCCTACTGGTGGTCGTTTGTGCTCTGGTAGGGGGTCGTCCTTTGCCTACTGGGGTCGTTTGTGCTCTGGTAGGGGACGTCAGAGTGGGGGTCGTGTTTGTTCTGATAGGGGACGTCAGAGTGGGGGTCGTGTTTGCTTTGGTAGGGGGTCTGGAAAGGGGGGTTGTTCCTTGCCTATTGAGGGTCGTGTGTGCTCTGGTAGGGGGTCGTCCTTTGCCTACTGGGGTCGTGTGTGCTCTGGCATGGAGTCATCATCAAACTGGGGGCCCTGTGTACTGGAAGAGGGGGTTGTTCTTGCCTACTAGGAGTCGTGCTGTTCCTTCTAGTGGTCGTACGTGTCCTGAATTCTGATGACTCACTTGCTGTCTGGCAAATGAACTCGCTCACACTTGACTAAACCCACTTGACTTTACTTTCCATTGTCTTGATAATACTCAGTTTTATTCATGTCTTTATATACCTGTATGTACAGTATATTGATGGTGTTAGAATTATCTTTGGTTCAGGGAGACAGGAGCTCCCTCTCTCTCTCTCTCTCTCTCTCTCTCTCTCTCACACACACACACACACACACACACACACACACACACACACACACACTCGTCTTAGGAGGTGGAGAGAAAGAAATTTATGCAGGCCTTGGAGAGCTAAGTTTCATCTTACTAATGAAGCTTCCAATTTAAAACCTACTAAGCAAGGAAATCAGATAAGGTCAAAGTTATGGCAATATTATTGGCCAAATCTCTTCAACGGGCGACATATCAGTGACTTTCAGTGTCTTTCTTGTTGACGAGACTGTACTCCTTTAACTCATACTTGACCCAGATTTTCGTCTTTTTGCAGCTTAATTCACATAGCCCATTTGCAGCAAAAGAAAATAATACGGTTCTACGTCCTTTCCATAGCATTTCTACGCGACAGGCATAATATTCTAGTGCTATTGTATCCCTACAACTCAACATTCAGGATGGAGAGTATGGAATTTTAAGCTAAGCTAGTTTAAAAGGAGTGTATTATGTCTTCTCTACTTTCTCAACCCTTTGGGAGTAAGAGTTTGGTAGTGCAGGTGGCCTGTGTACTGATGGCGGGTATAATGTCACTCACTCATGGCAGGAACAACTCTAGCTGTCTATTCTGATGATTTGTTCAGCTGGTAGTGAGTTATAGGAGCCTAGGATTGGTAAGAGCGTTGCCTGTCCGTCTTTCAACTTTCTCAGATGTGAAAGTTGTTGTTGCTGTTGTTTAACCCAGGTCTGTCTTGCCAAACACTCCCGTGGACCACAGGTAAACAACTGCTTTTGTGGGGCCCTCTTACAGGTATAGTACAATACGAAGTACTGACACCATGTAGGGATCCGGTACCGCTTTGTATACAGCGCCTAACCAGGATCGAATCAGGGCCCTTCCTCACGGCAGTGAATAGGGAAATATGAGGAAGTTTGGGTCCAGGGTAGACGCTACAGCTGCTTCGCTCCACCCAGGATACACAATGCCACCACGTGTAGGCTTCTCGTCAGCGTTGCATGTGGGAGTAAAAGTTGGCAGTGCAGGTGTCTGATGCTGAAGTGGATGTTGTTTGAGAGGGAAGCGGGGGGACGGGCTGAAGGACTATCTGATTTATATCATACGAGACAGGTGGCAGGGGAGGCTGAGGCAGAGAAAGTTAAAGATATGGAGGTGAGGCACAGTTAGCACTGAACTTTTATAGCTATTTGTCTGTCTGTGTACCAGCCTGCAGCATGTTTCATATGAATGGGCTCGAAATATGAACTTCCAGGAATATCTGTCTCTATTTAATTGACTTTTCCCACGAAACACACCACACACGTTTACATGCCCTCACTTCTCTGTCTCCACCGAACCTAGTATTAAATCTCCAAGCACAACTGGGTTAGAGTCCAAAGTTATGTGTTGTAGATCAAGTTTTGCCAGTTAAAATGAAGAGAGAAACCTGTACTTTACACAGGGAAAGTCATCCAATATATATATTACCATTATGCCTAGTGGTAATATATTGGATGATTTTTCCTGTGTAAAGTACAGGTTTCTCTCATCATTCTGACTTGCCATAAGTGCTTGGGATAGATTAAAAGCATCTACTTGCCCGAGTGCCAGGGGGTTATCTCATCCTCTCCATGCCCACAGTGGGGGCGGAGGGGCATTGGTTACAAGATTGTGACAATGTGAGACAACTTTTACTTGGTCGTGGTGTAGTGGTTTGCTGCCTTGCTCTCACCTGAGAGTCTCGGGTTCGATTCCCGGCATAGTGGTAATATATTAGATGATTTTGCCAGTTAATTTACCCATCATGAGGTGGGTAGCAACGGGAACCAGAATATCCTGTCAGATGAATAGGTTCCGATTCATTCTTCATGCAAATATTTAAACTACGGGATTCTATGGGTAAAATGGAAATAGCAGTGGGCTGTGGTCCCAAATAGCCTGAGATCCAAACCAGGCTGGGGCAAGGAGCAGTTTGTGGGTATGAAAACAAAGGAGTCTTATATGACCTTCCAACAAACCGCAGGACATAAGAAAAAAAAAATCCCCACCAAGACCATCACATTAGTCATGAATGTAAAAATCATGGATCATTTCTGCCAGTGAGAGTTTCATTTATCATAATATTCAGGAAAATTATATTGAACTTCCTGATTACTTTTCCATTTCACTTGAAACATGAATAGCCAACTTATACTTACTTCTTGTTGTCAGTTAGGCTTTATTTTTTGCTTAAAGATCAGAGAGGCTGTGTGGAATGTAGACTGGTGAGACGCGATAATATGTTTGGGGCGTCATTATACCTCATTGTGATCCTGTCTGCCTACTTGACCCAGTGACCTCTCTCTCTCTCTCTCTCTCTTTCTCTCTCTCTCTCTCTCTCTCTCTCTCTCTCTCTCTCTCTCTCTCTCTCTCTCTCTCTCTCTCCCAATTACAGTTCTTCTGCACACTCATCATTTTCTTTCCACCATCGTCCCAGTTATCTAATATCGCTAAATCAATTCCTCCCTTTCATTCATACCAAATCTAAACATATAAACGAGGAGCACATGCAAGGACATATTTTTACACCCAGTCACTCTCTCCACAACCAAGAATTCCACAGGCCTCCCAAGATGTCATTCTCTATCAGACAGTAGGCTTTTTCCCCATCTTGACGTCTCTCTCTTGTCACTAAAATCTTCACCCATTCTTATAACTGTCGCTCTAGAATGGACGAGGGAACAGATTGGGATGGTTTGGGGTGCACTGAGAGGCTGCTGGCTATGTGGCATGGGAAGCATCGTTGCACCAGTTCATCAGCTGTTTATTCTGCTTATTATACCTTAGCTTTCTCTTGTATGTTAAAAGTTAGAACGTTTTTTGATATTGACACAGTTTACACACACACACACACACACACACACACACACACACACACACATCAATATCTAAAAATATGTCAATCTTTCTGTGTCTATCTGTCTGTCTGTCTATCTGTCCTTCATTAACTTAATTCAGTGCATGAAGTCTCGGGTCAGCCTTCAGTGCAGTATTCATGATAGATATAACACGGTCGCCAGAAGAACCATGTGACCATCTAATTAATTTTACTCTTGCGTTCGGTCTCTTGCAAAGTCTCTCCTGTTTTCTCTCAAAGGCTAACTATATGTCATCTCAGAGCCTGGTGGTCGTGTCTCTGCAGCTCTCTCACACGTGTTTAGTGCTCTCTGGCTGACACTAATAACTATATGTCATCTCAGAGCCTGGTGGTCGTGTCTCTGCAGCTCTCTCACACGTGTTTAGTGCTCTCTGGCTGACACTAATAACTATATGTCATCTCAGAGCCTGGTGGTCGTGTCTCTGCAGCTCTCTCACACGTGTTTAGTGCTCTCTGGCTGACACTAATAACTATATGCCATCTCAGAGCCTGGTGGTCGTGTCCCTGCAGCTCTCTCACACGTGTTTAGTGCTCTCTGGCTGACACTGATTGCTTTGGAGTCACCCTGGGCCTCAGTGTTTTCAATTAATGTGAGGCTAAAGACACCAGCCTAGGCAACAGCTATACTGTGAATTTATAGGCGTCTCTTCTTTGGTATAAAGCTGATCTTATATGTGTGGGATGCTGTGACGCTGGTTTGGGTAGAAAGCTGAAATGTCTATCTATCTATGTATCTATCTATTTATCTATCTGTGTCTGTCTGTCCAATCATTAATATAGAAACTACTGCTAAGGTACGAGAGAGAGAGAGAGAGAGAGAGAGAGAGAGAGAGAATAAATCATATAACGAGTCTTACGCAGGACTCCATTATTTGTGCAGGTGCCTCTGGTCTTTTCGTCATTACATCATTAACTCTTATTGAAGGCCGTTAGCGCTGGGTTTAGTGTCTGTCTGTAATGACTGGTGTCGCGTTTTCCGTTGGATAACTGAATGAGAAATCTGGCGTCGCTGTCTCTCTGTCTGTCTGTCTCTGTCTCTCTCTGGTCGGAAATTCAATATTCCCTTCCCTTACGCCTCGCAGTATGTCTACACGCCAAACTCCTTTATAATGTGTCCTTCATGCTCAGCTTATACAAGAGACTGAGATGTGGCTGGATATCAGACTAGAGCAGGGTGACACAGACTGCGGCACAGTGAGGTTCTTGATGTGTACGAGGGACTGAGATATGGGTGTGTGTCAGGCAAGAGCAGGGAGACACAGACTCCTACATAATGAGGTGCGACCGCTAGTGTTGTGCTGGGAAGACTAGGTTGTAAAATTATCGGCCACCTTCAGGCCTTCTCGCTTCCTTTAATGTTGGTGGGGACTGCTTTTTTATATACTGTGTGTGTGTGTATATGTGTGTGTGTGTGTGTGTGTGTGTGTGTGTGTGTGTGTGTGTGTGTGTGTGTGTGTGTGTGTGTGTGTGTGTGTGTGTG
>NW_027642039.1:120000-212500 GCF_032717465.1 Coenobita brevimanus
TGATATGAAGGAGAGAGAGAGAGAGAGAGAGAGAGAGAGAGAGAGAGAGAGAGGAGGGGGAGGAGGCAAACACAATGCTAAAAGATAGAATGACAAGACAAATAATGAGAGAGAGAGAGAGAGAGAGAGAGAGAGTTTTCTTTCTCGTCTTCCTCTCCAAAAAACGAGGCTATAAATGTGCAGAATCTCTCTCTCTCTCTCTCTCTCTCTCTCTCTCTCTCTCTCTCTCTCTCTCTCTCTCTCTCTCTCTCTCTCAGAGTTGTTGGTGGGAAGTTGTGCTGGAGATTAACATAAGAGAGGATAACTGCAGTAGGCCGGTTGGCCCATGCTAGGCAGCTCCTGGAAGAGTAACTGAACTACTAGAATGAGATAAGGATAGCAAAAAAGAAGGCTCTCCCCCGCCCTCCAAACCCTCCAACCGAAGCCGGCAGGAAAAAGTCAGAAAGAACACCACGCCGTATAGAAAAACTGGCGCGGACTGTTTATAGGAAAGTGTGAAAGGAGAATAGAGACTATCATAGTGTAACCTGAGAAGGGAAAAGAATGAATTAGTATTGGTTATGAGATTATTTTTCTATATCCACCCCTTATTAGTCATATGCTTATCTAGCCTATGCTTGAAACTCTCAATGGAAGAGGCAGCAACTACTTTACTAGGTAGCTTATTCCATTCGTCTACTACTCTATTACCAAACCAATTTCTACCTATTTCCTTACTGAAACGGAATTTTTCTAGTTTGAAACCATTATTTCTAGTTCTATTCTGTATGCTCACTTTAAGTACCTTGCTAATATCTCCCTTATTTATACCCTTCATCCACTTAAACACCTCAATTAAGTCTCCCCTTACTCTACGCCTCTCTAGCGAATGCAGACTTAGTCTTTTCAGTCTGTCTTCATATGACATTTGGACTGCGCAGTGCAGTTTTGTTGTCCTTGCTGTGGAGTGGATGTTGATTCGTTGGAAAATGTGCAGAGAGGAGTGACAGGAATGATGCATGACGTCCGGAACCTGTCATGTGGGGGCGGACTGAGGAGACTGGGTCTGCATTCGCTGGAGAGGCGTGGAGTGGGGGGGGGGGGGGACTTGATTGAGGTGTTTGAGTGGATGAAGGGTGTAAATAGGGGAGATGTCGGCAGGGTGCTTGAGGTGAGCATACAGGATGGAACTGGAAATGGTGGTTTCAAGCTAGACAGGTTCCGTTTCGGTGGGGAAATAGGTAGAGGTTGGTTTGCTAATGGAGTGGTGGACGAGTGGAGTAGGCTACCTAGTGGAGTGGTTGCTGCCTCTTCCATTGAGAGTTTCAAGCATAGGCTAGATAAGCATATGACTAATAAGGGGTGGATATAGAAAAAAGGAAATCTTATAACCAATACTAGTTCATAATTTTTCCCTTTCAGGTTACGCTATGATAGTCTCTATTCTCCTTTCACACTTTCCTGTAAAATGTCCACGCCAGTTTTTCTATACGGCGTGGTGTTCTTTCTGACTTTTTCCTGCCGGCTTCAGCTGGAGGGTTTGGAGGGCGGGGTAGAGCCTTCTTCTTTGTTATCCTTGTCTCATTCTAGTAGTTCAGTTACTCTTCTAGGAGCTGCCTAGCATGGGCCAACCGGCCTACTGCAGTTATCCTCTCTTCTTATGTTCTTATGTTCTTGTGTACATACAGACATGCATATAAATACCTGCATACATCCATACGTACACACAGGTAAAAATCAGGTGGAAAATTGACTAGTAAATACTTTTCTATTCCATCTATCCATACATACATACATAAACATACAGACATAAACCAACTCGATCTCTGTCTGCATCTGCGGTTTCTCTAATGCATCAGTCCTTACATAACCATCCAGCCTTCCATCTCTTCACCATCCATCAGATCAGCCACACACACACACACACACACACACACACACACACACACACACACACACACACACACACACACACAAACTCGTCAATATCCTTCAACCCGCAATAAAACTCACATGTCGAGCAAACAGTTCAACCTCCTCCTTTGCGGTATTGAGAGAGAGAGAGAGAGAGAGAGAGAGAGAGAGAGAGATGCAATTTGGATATTTTGGTATAAGATGGATTGTTCTTTCCTCTCTCCCTCCCTCTCCCTCTCTCTCTCTCTCTCTCTCTCTCTCTCTCTCTCTCAGTCAGTCCATATATCTATCTATCTATCTATCTGTGTATAACTATTTGTCTATTAATCTACCTTTCTTCATTGTTTCTCACTTCTTCCTTCTTCGTTTATACTCTGGCTATTTCTTTTGGTGTCCTTACTATAGAATGGATATTAATTCGTTAGAAAATGTACAGAGAAGAATGACTAAAATGATACATGACGTCCGGAACCTGTCATATGAAGACAGACTGAAAAGACTAAGTCTGCATTCGCTAGAGAGGCGTAGAGTAAGGGGAGACTTAATTGAGGTTTTTAAGTGGATGAATGGTATAAATAAGGGAGATATTAGCAAGGTACTTAAAGTGAGCATACAGGATAGAACTAGAAATAATGGTTTCAAACTAGAAAAATTCCGTTTCAGAAAGGAAATCGGTAGAAATTGGTTCGGTAATAGAGTAGTAGACGAATGGAATAAGCTACCTAGTAAAGTAGTTGCTGCCTCTTCCATTGAGAGTTTCAAGCATAGGCTAGATAAGCATATGACAAATAAGGGGTGGATATAGAATAAGGAAAATATCATAACCAATACTAATTCAAAAATAAATTTTCTTTTCAGGTTACACTATGATAGTCTCTATTCTCCTTTCACACTTTTCTGTAAAATGTCCACGCCAGTTTTTCTATACGGCGTGGTGTTCTTTCTGACTTTTTCCTGCCGGCTTCGGCTGGAGGGTTTGGAGGGCGGGGGAGAGCCTTCTTCTTTGCTATCCTTATCTCATTCTAGTAGTTCAGTTACTCTTCTAGGAGCTGCCTAGCATGGGCCAACCGGCCTACTGCAGTTATCCTCTCTTCTTATGTTCTTATGTTCTTTCCTCCCCCTCTCCCTCCTCCATACCTCCCTCTCCCTCCCTTAATCCCTCTTGTTGTCTTAATCTCTCTCCTCCTCCTCCTTGGCCTCTCTCTCTCCTTCACTTTCTCCTTCCTTCCTTTCTCTTCATTCTTTTCTTTTCTTTTCGTCTCCCTCTTTCATCCATCCTTTCTTCCTTCGGTAATTTGGTTTGCTGTTCTCATTCGTCTCCATAATCTCTCTCTCTCTCTCTCTCTCTCTCTCTCTCTCTCTCTCTCTCTCTCTCTCCCATTATTCCATTCTCCATTTCTTTCTTTTTCTTCCTTTCACCTCCTCCCAAACCTCCCTTTCTCACCTACCCTTCTCTCTCACACCCTTCCATTTCACCATCCCTCCATTTTGCCTCCTTCCCTCCACTACCCCTCCTTCCCTCCCCCCACCCTCCTAATCCCTCCCCCACCTCCCTAATCCCTCCCCCACCCGGTCAGTACCCAGAAATGAAAGGAATGTTACACAGACTCTATTTCCTTTTGTGTACCTGAGATGTAAAGAAAAATGGGTGACAGGCCTAAACCATCAGAGAGAGAGAGAGAGAGAGAGAGAGAGAGAGAGAGAGAGAGAGAGAGAAAAGTACCGTGAACCATTTAGCATTCACATAAGAACATAAGAAGAGAGGATAACTACAGTAGGCCGGTTGGCCCATGCTAGGCAGCTCCTAGAAGAGTAACTGAACTACTAGAATGAGATAAGGATAGCAAAGAAGAAGGCTCTCCCCCGCCCTCCAAACCCTCCAGCCGAAGCCGGCAGGAAAAAGTCAGAAAGAACACCACGCCGTATAGAAAAACTGGCGTGGACATTTTATAGGAAAGTGTGAAAGGAGAATAGAGACTATCATAGTGTAACCTGAAAAGGGAAAATTATGAATTAGTATTGGTTATAAGATTTTCTTTTTTCTATATCCACCCCTTATTAGTCATATGTTTATCTAGCCTATGCTTGAAACTCTCAATGGAAGAGGCAGCAACTACTTTACTAGGTAGCTTATTCCATTCGTCTACTACTCTATTACCAAACCAATTTCTACCTATTTCCTTACTGAAACGGAATTTTTCTAGTTTGAAACCATTATTTCTAGTTCTATCCTGTATGCTCACTTTAAGTACCTTGCTAATATCTCCCTTATTTATACCCTTCATCCACTTAAACACCTCAATTAAGTCTCCCCTTACTCTACGCCTCTCTAGCGAATGCAGGCTTAGTCTTTTCAGTCTGTCTTCATATGACAGATTCCGGACGTCATGTATCATTTTTGTCATTCTTCTCTGTACATTTTCTAACGAATTAATATCCATTCTATAGTAAGGACACCAAAATTGTACTGCGTAGTCTAAATGTGGCCTTACTAATGCTAGATAAAGTTTCATTATTACTTTAGATGATCTATGTGGCCTTACTAATGCTAGATAAAGTTTCATTATTACTTTAGATGATCTATTTCATTATTACTTTAGACCCGACCACCACCACCCCCACTGTCCTAATCCCGGAGTTTAAACGTAGATAAGACCTCATTTCACCTTTGTTACGCCTCCCCTGACCTTTGTTCCGCCTGAGACGCTGAAGGGGACGCTGTAGGAGGGCAAGATTTATAGGGGGGGTGAAGCGAAAATGACCCTAGGGAAGACAAATTACTTGGAGGTGAAAAGACTGAAGGTGTTGAGATTGTAAAGTTTTGAGAGAGAGAGAGAGAGAGAGAGAGAGAGAGAGAGAGAGAGAGAGAGAGAGAGAGAGAGAGAACATGACCAATTCAGAGAAACAGATAAAAGAAATACTGGGTTAACAGAGAGAGAGAGAGAGAGAGAGAGAGGGAGGCAGAGAGAAGGTCATTGGTGTGGACACGAAAACAAACAATGAGTGTGAAGTGGTGGACCTTATCTGGGGCCTCATCTGTGTGTGTGTGTGTGTGTGTGTGTGTGTGTGTGTGTGTGTGTGTGTGTGTGTGTGTGTGTGTGAGAGAGAGAGAGGAAGCAAAAGACTTTAACCTGCTGACGAAGCCACAGGTGAACGTGGGTTATCAGGAAGTGAGAGAGAGAGAGAGAGAGAGAGAGAGAGAGAGAGAGAGAGAGAGAGAGACAGACAGACAGACAGACAGACAGAATTAAGCAGTAAAATCTAAACAAATACTTTAATAATAATAATAATAATAATAATAATAATGCGTTTAAGTCTTTCAGCTAGATTTGTAAATGTATGTAGCGCTTTATGTATTTATGTAGCGGGTTTGTTTCTCCATAAATCCCATTACTGTAAATTAACGTTGATATTGTTGTAGTAATATTATTTTGGCAACTCAAGGGAATATTATTATTGCTTAGGATATTCGCACATATTTGTAGACGCACACGTATACCCACAAAGGCGTACACACAGGCATTTTGTAATAGTGTACATATGATGAATTACACACACACACACACACACACACACACACACACACACAGGTAAAACAGGTGAGGTAGGCAAGGTACACGTGGGTTATCAGGTAAATCTCAGGGGCGGTCTTCCTCCCCTGGGGTGTTGGGTGGGGGGAGGCCCTGGGGGTGTTTGGAAGGGGGTAGTTGAGAAGGAAGGAGGGATAGAGAGGGAGGGGGGGGAGAGGTGAAGTGGAGGGTGTGGAAGACAAAATGGGAGGTAGAGGTGGGGAGGAAGCTAGGGAAGGGAAGTGGGGAGAGATTGTGGGGGAGAGAGAGAAGGAGAAAATGTTATAGAACTACAGATAGATATATAGACAGATAGGTAGACATGGATAGGTAGATAGATAGATAGATAGGTTTAAAAATAGCTAGATAGATAAATAAATATAGATATTAATAGACAGCCTGGAGCACTATAATCACATGGGGTTCAGCCTCACACCTTACCTCACACCTGCCTCCACCCCATCCCACCCCCGGGAATACCTCTCATTAACACCTCGCCTCACCTCTTGTGGGACTACCTTTCTGACTGACACCTTTTGTTTTGAGAAAGCAGTAGTTTAACTTAGCTGATCCTCAATGATTTTCAGTCTTAAGTATTGTTATAAGGGGTGACAGGCATATATATATATATATTTTTTATAGCATTGCAGCCCAGCTTTGCCACCAAAACACAGTACTTGAAATCAGCTGGATGTCCATAAGATACATCGCATCCAGTATATTTATTCCCTGCCACAGTGGGGTTAGGGGAAGGCTGGCCAGCATCCTGAATGGCAATGTAATCAGCAAACCTCAACTGTGCCTCAGATCTAAGCCCTGACTGGCCCCATCCTGCCGCAGTGCCTTCACCCACTACATCACTAGGCGTCAGCTATACTCAGGTCATTTTATCTAGGCGTAGACTTGCCATCTTGAATGTTGAGCTGTAACAGATCATCATCATGGCGCTAATAATGAAGTTCTGTGGAAGGGATGTTGAACCCTAGTACAGTCGTCCTCTGCCACTGAGCTATGACAATTACTGTATGCTGAGAATGAACAAAAATCTTTATGGATTTAAAGTGTGAACTACACACTATACTTTTGTTGCCTTAACTTGGCCTAGGTTTTTGTCTTTTTGCAGCTTATATCACACAGTTCAGTGGCAGAAAAATACAGTGCAGTGGCTTTGCATCCTTTTCATAGCACTTCATATCTTCTTTGCTATCCTTATATCATTCTAGTAGTTCAGTTACTCTTCTAGGAGCTGCGCAGCATGGGCCAACCGGCCTACTGCAGTTATCCTCTCTTCTTATGTTCTTATAACGGAATTTTTCCAGTTTGAAACCATTTCTTCTAGTTCTATCCTGTATGCCCACTTTAAGTTCTGTACCTTGCTAATATCTCCTTTGCTTATTCCCTTCCTTCACTTAAACACCTCAATTAAGTCTCCCATTACATAGTAGGTGCAAATTTAGTCTTTTTAGTCTGTCTTCATGTGACAGGTTCCGAACATCATGTGTCATTTTTGTCATTATTCTCTGTACGTTTTCAAGCGACTTTATATCCATTCAATAGTACGGACACCAAAATTGCACGGCGTAGTCTAAATGTGGCCTTATTAATGCTAGATAAAGTTGCAAAATTGCTCCTCGATATAAATCGTAGGAGCCTATTTGCTTTATTTCTAGCATCAATACACTCTGCCTAGGTTGAGGTCTTACTAACCATAACTCCTAGATCTCTCTCGCATTCCGATTTACTAATTACTTTGTTATCTAAGTTGTATGTAATATCTCCCATGGTCTTGCCTACGTTCAGTACTGTACAGTTTTCAAAATCTGACAGTGAATTACCCACAAAATTTGTACAAGTGGCACCATTGGATTGTCAAGGCCAACGTCAGTCGTCATCGCCGCTCGAGGGCAGCACATACAAGGTTGACTCCACGCTGCTTGCCTGTCACCATCACGCGAGGCTGATGCAGTGACATGGTGATTTTCAACACGTTGCGCAACTTGATGCCCAGTGTGTACGGGGCTTAACATGGAGGCAACGCAAGAACAAGACAGAGAGAGAGAAAAAAACGAAAAGACAATGATCAGTATAAAGATTAGTCGAAGTTACATAAGGTTCCCCTCTATTTTATGAGAGTTTCCCTTGTTGCAAGCCCCGCCCCCAATGCGGCGCCCATCAGTCTGCCTCTACCTATAAAACCCCCATGCCAGCAGCCCAGAGTCAGTGAGCCTCAGTGTCGCTCTTGGTGAGGGTGGGTGTACATCTCCGACGCTTAGCCCATGGCGCAAAGCCGTGTACACTCGCATGATCGCATCTGCCACATCAGCGGTTACCTTACCCCCAGTGTTGCCAGATTAGCCGATTTTCGGCTAGATCTAGCCGATTTTGGCTACATCTAGCCGGAAAAAAATGCATCTAGCTGATAGCCGAAAAAGGCAGCCGGAAACCTAGATAGTGTAGCCGTTTTCTAGCCGATTTTTGGCATTAGAGAAAATATTAATGATTTAAAAATTGAAATTATTTAATAATACATTTAACATAAAATATACATTTTGTTACTAGATATTAAGTTTTCAAATATCCCGCTGAAACTCGTCTACATTGGGTGGGGGGGTGGGGGTCTTAACCAACTGATCACCTCACACGTCGCGTTCATGTGAGGTACCTTCCCCTGTCCTGGACTTGTGACTTGTGAGCTCTCAGTCGCAGTTCTAATCATCGCGGTAACAGTAGTGCGCTTGTATGACTAAGGGAAGATTTACCTCATTATATTAGTTACTCTTTAAATTGGATTGAGAGTTAATATAACTATTTCAAACATAGCTAAGCAAGTTAAACCGCGTTCATATACACAACGATTTAGAAAGCAGTGGCTACAAGATGAGGTATGCAAAGACTGGATTAAAGAAGTTCCTAATGATGAAAAAAGTGTTCTTTGTAAGTACTGCAAAACAACATTCAGAGCTAAATTTTGTGACATTAGGGATCATGCAAAAAGCAAAAAACACCAAGTGAATAGTGAACCATTTTCTTCTGCACGACAAGCAACAATAAATTTTCCCAAAGTTGAAAAATCTCGGGACGTGGCTAGAACTGAAGCCCAGTTGGCACTCTTCATTGCTAAACACTGTGCCATAAACTCATGTGATCACCTAGTGGATGTGGTAAAAAAATGTTTCAGTGATAAATCTACAGTAGATCTTGCAATGCACAGAACTAAATGCACTGCAATACTGAAAAATGTTATGATGCCCCATTTTGTTGCTAAGTTAAAAGAGGACATAGGTGACCAGAAGTTCAGTATTTTAATGGATGAATCCACAGACATTGCTGTAAATAAATACCTTGGATTAGCTATACATTAGTGTACATTCACAGAAACTAGTTTCTACTTTTTTGCACCTTGCACCTTTACAAGAATGTGATGCAAATGGCATTGTTAACTCTCTGAAATCAACTTTGCATGAATATGGACTTAGTTTGCAGAACATGATTGGTATTGGAACTGACAACGCAAGTGTAATGGTAGGTGTAAATAATGGAGTTTACAAGAAACTTAAAGAAGAAGTTCCTGCTTTAGTCCACATCCGCTGTGTATGCCATTCAGTCCAGTTAGCTGTGTCACATGCAAGTTCTGAAACCATGCCTAGAAACCTAGAATTTCTTATAAGTGAAACCTATAATTGGTTTGCCAGGCCCTCGTCCAGACAGCAGACATACACTAACTTATTTAAACTCATTAATGATGGACATGAACCTCTTAAGATTGTGCAAGCCTGCCAAACCCGTTGGTTATCTATTGGTTCTGCAGTGCAAAGACTATGTGATCAATGGTTGGAGCTCAAAACACATTTTGGTATAACAAAATCATCTGAAAAGTGCTACACTTCTGAAATGTTATATTCCATGTACAATGATGTATGCAATCATGCCTACATGCTTTTTCTAAAGTCTGTTTTAAATGAGGTTCAAAGGGTTAATAAGTTATTTGAGTCCAGTGACTGTGACTCCACCAAATTATTGGATGATTTAACACTCTTGATTGAAACACTAGTAAACAGAGTGATACTTCCATCAAACCAGCATCGTATAGATCCCTTCACCTGTAACTTGGAAGAGTATTTAGTTCCCAAACTATACCTTGGTTACGAAGCTGAGAAACTCTTATCAGAACTACACAAGAATATGCCTGCAGATCGAGAGCAAGACATCCGAGAGCGAGGGTCAAAATTTTTGGTAACTTTAATCAAGGAACTTCGACAAAGGCTGCCAGACAATGTACGAGTGTTGAAAACTATGTCACAGTTAAGTGTTTGTAATACTCTGTGTGTGGTAAAAAACTTCATTGCTCCTCTCCTTGAATCATTGAATGTTAGTACAGAAACCATAACAAAAATTGAGCTCTAGTGGTCAAATATAACCCTAGTAAAATGGCATGAAACAAAGGACACTGTGAAATTTTGGGCAGAGGTTAAGGGTTACAAAGATGCTTCAAATCTGAACCCTTATGATGAACTGTCATCTGCTGCTCTAACAATGCTGAGTTTGCCACATTCAAATGCTGAAATTGAAAGAGTTTTTAGTCAAATGAACATCATAAAGAGTAAGTTAAGGAACAAAATGAAAACAGACACCACTAATGCCTTGCTTCATGTACGGTACGGTCTAAGGAGAATGTCTGAAACCTGTGTAACCTACAACTTCCCAAATGAAGTTCTGGATCTTGTAACTTCAAGTCATAAGTACCAAGATAATGAAGATTCGAGCAGAGTTGCAAGAGACAAGCCATCAACTTCATCAGCAGAACAAAAAGATGATGAAGACGATGAAATGCTAAGTTTCATCATACAAGATATGTAACTATTAAGGTGAGAAAATTGTGAGTACGCAATATTAGTTGATATATGGATGCACACAATCTAGCCATTTTTCTAGCCATTTATGTGTGAGCCTAGCTGTTTTCTAGCCGATTTTAGCGCCCGCTATAGCCGATTTTTATGAGAGCCATCTGGCAACACTGCTTACCCCCTCCCTCGCCTTCAGTCACCTAATGTCGGGTGGGGAGTGTGTACGTGTGATGCCCAGCTCCGCGGTGCCTGGCTCTCTTGTTACCCACACCATACCAGGCTCATTGCAAATGAGAAATGTTTCGCTGAGGGTGGGGGATGGAGAGAGGATTATTGAGAGGAGCATGTGTAGTTAAAAGGAAAGACAGACTGACAAATGAGGAAGTGCAGGAGCGTTGTGGTGTTAATGTGAACGTGATAGAAAGCGTTAGGAGAAAATACACTGAGGTGGTTTGGCCATGTGGAGAGGATGGAGAGCGAGAGACAAGCGAGGAGAGTGTGAGTGAGGTGGAGGGGGGGAGGAGAGGGAGGGGAGGCCTAAGATGAGATGGAAGGATGGGATGGAGGTATGTGAGAGAGAGGGGGGGGGGTGAGCCAGTGGCGTATCCAGGAAATTTGCCAGGGGGGGCAAACACTTGGAATATTTCCCCATAATATGTCACCACAAACTTTCCTAGATTTGATGTTTTATGTCATCAGAAATAAATTGACATCATTACTGTCGCATTTGTTCCAATGTCTTAAAGAAAAACTATCTTTTTCCCACATATTGACAGCTTTCTTGAAGTTACTTTAAGTTAATAGCTAATAATCCTTTCAGAGGACAAGTATGTAAAAACACTCAGTACATAATGTTACCAGAGGTCTACTATTTCATTAGAGAGAAAATGGAAACACCAGCAATAAATTAGAAGGCACTGGAGTTGCCCTAGCAAAGACATCTCCATGTCACTAGTATCCTTGGTCATCAGGGTACTCTCGTAGATGGTAGTATTATCGATACCTGCATGCTAACTTCCCTCCGTTCTACCGCAAAATATTTTTTTTTTTTCCTCGGTACCACAAATTTCTTGAGCACTTTTAGTACTGAAAAAATGACTGTCAACGCTATACTCTTAGTGCATCATTTACCTGCTATCTTTATCTCTCTGTGCATATAAGGAATTACAGCTATTTTGCGTAATAACCTATGAAATTATAATGAATTATACCACACATCGGCACAGCAAGTACCATACGAGATGCAATGGCGTCCATACTATCTGTTTATGTTCGGAAATAAACCCTGTATTTTGATTGGCTGCTGGAAGAAAAATAGCGGAATGGATGGGCCAATGAAAACTCGAGATCTGGCGTGAGTGTCCCGAACACACACTTTCCCACATTCGTATCGTTTTTTTCTATTTTCCTTTGCGGTTCTCTCTCTCTCCCTGCCTCCCTCCCTCCCTCCCTCTCCACTTAGCACATATGCATATATTCAAATCCGCTGCTGCAGCCACCCCCAGTCTGGTATTCTGTTTTGCACTACTGTTGTGGTGGTAGGCAGTAGAAATTCTGTTTTCCACTACTTATTCTTATAGTTTGATTCTCACTGGCTCAGGCATCACGGGTGGTGCATACGTCAAGACTGACCTAAGTAAAAATACATCTGCTGGGATTAAACTGTCTTAATCCTTGACTCAGGTGACCACGCCACCTGCCCCTCTCAGCAGGGAATGATTTCTTATCACCTGAACTGTACTGTGCTGCATTGAAAGGATTTTTCCATTAAGGAAAAAAAACCCGGCGTAAAGCTATTCATCTTGAAAATTCTCACCTAGAAAAGTGGGGGGGACAAAAGATACTCTGTCCCCCAGGCTCCAAAAAGTGGGGGGGCTGGGGGAAAGCAAGTCCCCCTGTCCCCCACTCAAACGAGGCCTCTGGCACACCTTACCGTGTATAATGTACAGTAGTCTGAGGTGATCAAAATGGCTTCACGCAGTCTTCGAAAATTCTGCTTGTTTCAGTTGTGTGTAATAATTGTGCAGTTTTGTTTGCAACTGGCAACAGGGTAAGAACATAAGAGAGGATAACTGCAGTAGGCCGGTTGGCCCATGCTAGGCAGCTCCTAGAAGAGTAACTGAACTACTAGAATGAGATAAGGATAGCAAAGAAGAAGTCTCTCCCCCGCCCTCCAAATCCTCCAGCCGAAGCCGGCAGGAAAAAGTCAGAAAGAACACCACGCCGTATAGAAAAACTGGCGTGGACATTTTACAGGAAAGTGTGAAAGGAGAATAGAGACTATCATAGTGTAACCTGAGAAGAAATTTTTTTTGAATCAGTAATGGTTATAAGAATTTCTTTATTCTATATCCACTCCTTATTTGTCATATGCTTATCTAGCCTATGCTTGAAACTCTCAATGGAAGAGGCAGCAACTACTTTACTAGGTAGCTTATTCCATTCGTCTACTACTCTATTACCAAACCAGTTTCTACCGATTTCCTTTCTGAAACGGAATTTTTCTAGTTTGAAACCATTATTTCTAGTTCTATTCTGTATGCTCACTTTAAGTACCTTGCTAATATCTCCCTTATTTATACCATTCATCCACTTAAACACCTCAATTAAGTCTCCCCTTACTCTACGCCTCTAGCGAATGCAGACTTAGTCTTTTCAGTCTGTCTTCATATGACAGGTTCCGGACGTCATGTATCATTTTAGTCATTCTTCTCTGTACATTTTCTAACGAATTAATATCCATTCTATAGTAAGGACACCAAAATTGTACTGCGTAGTCTAAATGCGGCCTTACTAATGCTAGATGAAGTTTCAGTATTACTTTAGATGATCTATTGCTCACGCTTCTCGAAATAAATCCTAGGACCCTATTTGCTTTATTTCTCGCATTAATGCACTGTTGCCTAGGTTTAAGGTCGTTACTAATCATAACTCCTAGATCTCTCTCGCATTCAGATTTGCTATTTCATGAAGATGTGAAGCTGAACCCGGTGAACAACAGAACGCGGAGAACAGTATTTGAAGTGTGTGCCTCCCCTGCAAATGTTCCCGTTCAAATGACAGTGGACGCAGGGTTGCCAAGTCCTTCTCATCAATCTCGCTAGTCTAGTCCTGAAAACTTGCTAGAATGTCGCTAGATAATAAACACTGCAAAACATCGCTAGAAAATACGATAAAATCTCTAGAATAGCACCTAAAAATGGTAAAATATCCAGAATGTAGCTAGATATCATGTTGCCAGATGTTAGTGCCGCAAGTAGAAGCAAGAAAATAGGTCTAGCAACATAGTCGTTACATTGGCAATCCTGTATCACTGTTCTCACGTCAGCATATGAAAAAAATGGTGCCACGTTTACTTGCAGCAGAAAAACTGTAATGAATAATAATATTAATCCTGACTTAAAGTGATGCTAGTCACTCAGTACGGTAATATTCTTTGACTGAATGAGCTTGGGTGTTATGACAATGCCGGTAGCTACATCCTACAAACCAAATATTACATAACTGGCAACAACACACCAGCCTGTCCTCCCTCCCTCCCTACTCCCTTGCAAGCCATAAAATATGAATTTAATCCTTAATTACAGTCGATTTGTGCAAAAGAATTGCATGAATGCATGACTTGATGTTAAAGAATCAATAGACTACGTAAAGTTTCTTCTTAAAACTCGTGTGTACTAATAGGATATGGGATTTTCATGTACAGTACAGTATAAGCTAATAATACTCGTCTCCCGTCGCCCTGCGAAGCTCTCACCCAATGGCACATGCAAGAGACGAAGCTGTTACACAAAACAGCCGAATGCTGGGTACTGAACTGGGGTCGCAGAGAGCATATGTCTATAGAACAAAATATACTCAAAATTACATGATAGATCATTGGTGTAAGTTTTTGTCATACGTCGCGTTACACCCTGTATTTGTAAAATCTATACGTATATTGCAGGTGGGAAATGGCTTATATGGTCTAGTTAGCTGTGGTTTTAGATTGGATCGGTAGCATCTTGAAACCCGCTGCTGCACCGCGCATGTTCAAAGCATCAGGTGTACCAATATTTCAGATGGACGCGGAAGTTTTGTTGTCCATAAAATTCGTAGATAAATATGTTCTTTATGCCCCATACTCGTATGCTTAGAAATTAATTAGTAGCATGTGTGATTGCGTGTGATATGCGTAGGAAGTGTTGTGGTCTGGTGGGATGTTGACCCTTTGACCCGGAAAGGTTGTCAGCCCTGACACCTGCGCAACACCTGCCACCTGCCCTGCTCCGACACACTTACCATCCTCTCTTACCCCGGGCACCACTGCAGACGAAGTATTTTATTTGTTGAGTGATTAGCGTCCTTCCGAGCGTGTTGGTGTCATCTTCAAGAACACGAGTGGCTGGCCGTCGTTGGCCGGGTGGTGGCGTGGGTCTCAAGGTGTGGAGGAGAGATGGTGCCAGCCTGAGGTCGTTGAGGACGCGTGGTTGACTGGCCGGCCATCCCGACGCCACCGTCTAGGTCAGCCATTTTGATCTTGCTCCAGTTAGTGAGCGCACGGTGTTTGATGATTACCACTTACTGTAACATCCTTCCTATGTCAAACTTATTCATTTCTTAACGTGGTACTTAGTTCGATGTTAGAAGTAAGGCAGTTATTATCGGTGTTCAGTTAGTGAATGGTTCAGTTGTGATAGCGCTTATGCACCTACCTGCCGGTGTCGTACATGTAATTTTCTAAGCGTGATGATGATTTAGTCTGGGATTTTTAGCTGGATGTTACGGGATATTTAGCTGGATATTATGGGATTTTTAACTGGATATTTTGTGGCTGGGAATAGTTAGTGTGGTTGGGTCAGGGATGCTTATACACTTCATTAGGCCACGTGTATACATGTAGCTTTGCTTATACACTTCATTATGCCACGTATACATGTCAGCTTTGCTTATACACTTCATTAGGCCACGTGTATACATGTCAGCTTTGCTTATACACTTCATTATGCCACGTGTATACATGTCAGCTTTGCTTATACACTTCATTAGGCCACGTGTATACATGTCAGCTTTGCTTATACACTTCATTAGGCCACGTGTATACATGTCAGCTTTGCTTATACACTTCATTATGCCACGTGTATACATGTCAGCTTTGCTTATACACTTCATTAGGCCACGTGTATACATGTCAGCTTTGCTTATACACATCATTATGCCACGTGAATACATGTCAGCTTTGCTTATACACTTCATTAGGCCACGTGTATACATGTAGCTTTGCTTATACACTTCATTAGGCCACGTGTATACATGTCAGCTTTAACAGTATGTATATTTCTAGCATAGTTATCAGGAAAACACGTTTCATTGGTATTTAATAATTACGCCAGAAATTGCATTAGCATTCCTTTACTTTAACTTGGCCTAGATTTTCGTCCTTTTTGCAGCTTATTTCACGTAGCTCAGTGATAGGAAAAGACAATGCTACGGCTCAGTATCCATTCCATAGCACTTCTTCATGACAAGCATCATATTGCAATGTTAATCTACTGTTACAAATCAACAACCAAGATGGGGATGTGATAATTTTAGGCCAGGTTAGAGTAAAAAGGGTATAGTATTAATTGTTAATGAGTACGATAAAGATGATGTAATAACTTGCGGGTACTCTGACCGACCAGGTGCTGAACTGGTCCTTTAAACCTACACAGTTACTGCCCCTGCCACACAGTTACTGCCCCTGCCACACAGTTACTGCCCCTCCCACACAGTTACTGCCCCTCCCACACAGTTACTGCCCCTCCCACACAGTTACTGCCCCTCCCACACAGTTACTCCCCCTCCCACACAGTTACTCCCCTTCCCACACAGTTACTGCCCCTCCCACACAGTTACTGCCCTTCCCACACAGTTACTGCCCCTCCCACACAGTTACTGCCCCTCCCACACAGTTACTCCCCCTCCCACACAGTTACTGCCCCTCCCACACAGTTACTCCCCTTCCCACACAGTTACTGCCCCTCCCTCACAGTTACTGCCCCTCCCACACAGTTACTCCCCCTCCCTCACAGTTACTGCCCCTTCCCACACAGTTATCTCCCCTTCCCACACAGTTACTCCCCCTTCCACACAGTTACTCCCCCTTCCACATAGTTACTCCCCTTCCCACACAGTTACTCCCCCTCCCACACAGTTACTCCCCTTCCCACACAGTTACTCCCCTTCCACACAGTTACTCCCCTTCCCACACAGTTACTCTCCCTCCCACACAGTTACTCCCCTTCCCACACAGTTACTGCCCCTCCCACACAGTTACTGCCCCTTCCCACACAGTTATCTCCCCTTCCCACACAGTTACTCCCCCTTCCACACAGTTACTCCCCCTTCCACACGGGTAGTCCCCCTCCCACACAGGTAGTCCCCCTCCCACACAGGTACTCCCCTTCCCACACAGTTACTGCCTCTCCCACACAGGTAGTCCCCTTCCCACACAGTTACTCCCCCTCCCACACAGTTACTCCCCTTCCCACACAGTTACTCCCCTTCCCACACAGTTACTCCCCTTCCCACACAGTTACTCCCCTTCCCACACAGTTACTCCCCTTCCCACACAGTTACTCCCCTTCCCACACAGTTACTCCCCCTCCCACACAGTTACTCCCCCTCCCACACAGTTACTCCCCCTCCCACACAGTTACTCCCCTTCCCACACAGTTACTCCCCTTCCCACACAGTTACTCCCCTTCCCACACAGTTACTCCCCCTCCCACACAGTTACTCCCCTTCCCACACAGTTACTCCCCCTCCCACACAGTTACTCCCCCTCCCACACAGTTACTCCCCTTCCCACACAGTTACTCCCCTTCCCACACAGTTACTCCCCTTCCCACACAGTTACTGCCCCTCCCACACAGTTACTCCCCTTCCCACACAGTTACTCCCCTTCCCACACAGTTACTCCCCTTCCACACAGTTACTCCCCTTCCACACAGTTACTCCCCTTCCACACAGTTACTCCCCTTCCCACACAGTTACTGCCCCTCCCACACAGTTACTCCCCTTCCCACACAGTTACTCCCCTTCCCACACAGTTACTCCCCATCCCACACAGTTACTCCCCTTCCCACACAGTTACTCCCCCTCCCACACAGTTACTCCCCTTCCCACACAGTTACTCCCCTTCCCACACAGTTACTCCCCTTCCCACACAGTTACTCCCCTTCCCACACAGTTACTCCCCCTCCCACACAGTTACTCCCCCTCCCACACAGTTACTCCCCTTCCCACACAGTTACTCCCCTTCCCACACAGTTACTCCCCCTCCCACACAGTTACTGCCCCTCCCACACAGTTACTCCCCCTCCCACACAGTTACTGCCCCTCCCACACAGTTACTGCCCCTCCCACACAGTTACTGCCCCTCCCACACAGTTACTCCCCCTCCCACACAGTTACTCCCCCTCCCACACAGTTACTGCCCCTCCCACACAGTTACTGCCCCTCCCACACAGTTACTCCCCCTCCCACACAGTTACTGCCCCTCCCACACAGTTACTGCCCCTCCCACACAGTTACTCCCCCTCCCACACAGTTACTCCCCCTCCCACACAGTTACTGTTACTACTTCCCTTTCTTCTTCCACATCACCTTCTCCTCCTTCCTCTCTACCTCTCAATTTTCCTTCTCCACCATCTCCCCATCCTCTCTCTCTCTCTCTCTCTCTCTCTCTCTCTCGTAAACCACCCAGCGTGTAAGTGCCGGCGTAAGTACACGTTGAAGGGCTCATTCCTACTTACGGTAATGGGAGTTGCGTTCAGGAGTGGCTGTGTAAGTAGGATGTCATGTAAGTCATATTCCGTGTAAGTGTGTACGTGTGCGGCATGGCGGGAGGAAATGAAGGAGGACGGAAGGAAAAATTATTGGAAGGAAGGAAGGAAGAAGAAAGAATGAAAGGGAGGGAGAAAGGAAGATGGGAAGAAAGGGAAGAAGAAAAGGAGGACGGAGGGAAGGAAGGAGGGTGGGTGGGTGGGCGGGGTGGTAGTATAGAAAGAAGGGAGGGTGGGTGGGTGGGCGGGGTGGTAGTATAGAAAGAAGGGAGGGAAAATTACAGAAGAGGGAAGGAAAATACGAATTGAAGAAGAAGAGGGGCAAGAGAGTGTATGAAGGAACTAGAGGAAGAAAATAGAAGTAATTGAAAAGAACATTTAAAAATAAGTAAAAAGGAGGAAGAAGAGAAGAAAGAGGAGGAAGAAGAAACAATGAGGGAAGAATATAAAAAAAAAGAGAGGAAGAGAGAAAGTGAAGGAAGAGGCGCTAATATTTTGGCAGCTTCCTCGTGCATACCTCTCCTGTTAATCTTCCTTCTCTCTTGCTAATCCTCTTACCTCCACTTCCTCCACCTCCCTCCTCCTTCCTTCCACCTCTTCCCCTCCCCTCCCGTCCCCACTTAATTCTCCTCCTCCACACTTTCTCCCTTCCTCTCTCTCCCTCCTTACCCATCCCGCTCATCCCCTATCCCTTCCTTTTTCCCCTCTCCAGCCTCCACTCCCTCCACACTTTACTATTATTATTATTATTATTATTATTATTGTTTTATTAGTAGTAGTAGGAGTAGTATCCCTCCTTCTCCTCCTCCTCCTCCTCCTCCTCAGGGTGTGCTCAGTGTGAGGTCATTAGCCCAGCAGTAGCGTCTGTGCCTGATGTACAATTTGCCTTGGCATCTCAGCCTGTTTTCCTTCACACACTCCTGTCTTCCTTGTCTTGTACAGCCGCTCTTCTGTCTTCCTACCATCCTCCTCTTGTCTCTTTGTGTGGCCTTCTCTTCTTCCATTCTTTTTTCCTTGTCTCTTACAGTCCTACATGTTTTCCTTATATCCTACATCCTGTCCTGTTTTCCTGCAATCCTTCTTTCCTCCTGTTTTCTTGACCTTCTAGCCTCCTTCACCCTCATTCTTCTCCCTCTAAAACCCCAGTTATTATCCTGCTGTCTTCCCTTTTTTCTACACTCCCTTCTCCTTCCAGTCCTTGTACACTTTCCCCTCACCACTACATCCTTACCTCCATTCCTTGACACATTCCTCCTGCCAGTCATCTTTGCTCCTGTTTTCCTACCCTTCCTCCTCTTCTCCTTGAGTCTCTCCCTCATTTGCTTCTCGGTTCCTCTGCCCTTATCCTTTTCTTCTCCCTGGTCTCCACCCTTCCTCCGTACTGTCTTCCTTTTCTTCATCCATCATCCCTGTCTCTTGCTGTCTCCTTTCTTCCTTCTTCCTGTCTTAGCATCTTACTCTTTTCTTACCTTCCAGATCTCCAACACCCTCCATCTCCTATCCTCCTGATTTCCTATACCTTCCTCCTCCTCCTCCAGTATTTACTGTCAGTCCACAGCTGTATGTTTCGGTGTTACATAAATATTCAGAATATAGTATAGGGTTATGGGCAGAGGAATACGTGAAAGACTCCTGACTTGTGGTAAAGGGGATTGTAAGCAAAGAGGATCAGAAATACCTCAGCCGATCCGACATAAAGGCTATTGGACACCACGCCAGATATAGATTCCAATGCTGTGTGGGTGAGAAGCCTTAGTTCACTGTCGTCTATATTTTATTCCCACGACCAACATGTATTATTCAGTTTAGGAGAGACTTTCCGAACTCAATGACTTAAATTTGGCCTTCCTGGACTCATTAACTCTGGTATGTTATTGCAACTAACGCTACACCATTTTATCATCGTAGAGTCCATCACCGGAGCCTGAGAGCTACGTCGAGGCTAATAAAACCGTCTAACTTTTGCAGTGAAAAATGTAATCCCACATCCCGATTATATTACAGTAAATTGGAAGCTTATTATCCATCCATCAGTCCATGCATCCTTTCCTCTTGCTTTCTCATCCTTTCTTATTCCCAGCCTCTCAGTCCGCCTCTGTCTTTCCCTCCCTTCCCCCTTTCTTCCTTCTACCGGATCCTTTCGTCGCTTACCTCAGTTCTTCTCTTCCATTCCCTTCTTCTCCCTGTACTTCTTCCTCCCCCTTTTTGCCTCTCTTCTTTCTCCTTTTTCACTTCTCCCTTTCTCTCTTCCCTTTCCCTCTCTCTTTCACCTCTAAACTTCAGAAGGCAAGGTATTGACTTAGTGTCGGATTTCCCAAAGAGATGGAGGAAGAAACCAGGGAGAGAGAGAGAGAGAGAGAGGTTCAGTAAGATATCAGTGAATATTGCTGAGGAAAAAATATATATGTAATCTATGAAAAGACTAGATAAAAAATATACTGTAACATCCGAGGAAAATGCGATGCAGGCTGAATGAAGTAATGATTCTCTCTCTCTCTCTCTCTCTCTCTCTCTCTCTCTCTCTCTCTCTCTCTCTCTCTCACACACACACACACACACACACACACACACACACACACACACACACACACACACACACACACACACACACACACACACACACACACACACACACACACCACATCAGGTCCAGTCATGGCAGTTTTGATTCAGTGACTCCCATTTGTCATGTAAGTCGTCAGATCTTCATGTGTTGAGGTACTGAGCCCAGTTCATTACTCTCCATCTGTTTTTTGAGAGAGAGAGAGAGAGAGAGAGAGAGAGAGAGAGAACGTGTATGTATGTATGTAGGTGTTAGTGTTCAGTATGTGTGTATGACCGAAATTAATATTGTCCATCGACTCGTTAATGCTTGTCTGTTCGTTCGTACTTATATTATTCATATTAGCCCATCCTTCTTCATTTTGCATACATCCTTAATGCATCAATCTTTGTATTCATTCATTGATTTTATCACCCATCCCTGTATTCATTTAATCACTCAGTCTTTGCGGTAAAATTAATCAGATCCTCCTCTTTTCTCCTGCCTTTTTCTCCTCTCTCTTCGTCCCATTTCCCTCTCCCTGATTCTCTTCCGTTTCCTCCCCTCCTCTCCCTGCTTTCTCCACTCATTCCCCCTCCTATCCCTCCTCCTCCCCTCTCCCTGCTCATCCTTCCCTCTTCCTTCTCGCCTTTTTCCCATTGCTTTATTCCAAGTCTTTTTTTCTTGTTCCGGATCCGATTACAGCCATAAGCCCCCCCCCCCCAGCCACTGAGCCGGCGTAGGAGGGGGAGGGGGAGGAAAGAGATAGGGGAGGAGAGAAGGAAAAGAGACGAGGAGGGGAGAATAATTTGAAAGAGTGAAAAGGAGAAAAGAATTGAAAGCTATTAGGGGTGAGGAGGATTTGAGGTGGGGAGAAAGGGAAGGGAGAGAGGAGGCTAGGAAAGCTAGAATGTGAAAAGATAATGAGGAAGGAAGAGGAGAGAAGGGGAAAGAACTGGTTGGAGTTTTAAGGGGGGAAGAATTGAAAACTAGTAAGGAAGAGGAGGAGGTGGGGAGAAAAAGAGGAGGGAAGGGAGAGGAGTGGGAAGGAAGATGTGAGAAGCAAGAAGAGGAGAGGGGAGGAACAGGAAAGATCGAGAGAGAGGAGGAGAGAATGAGAAATACTTTGTGGGAGTAGAAAGGAAACAAAAATTGTTCTCCTATATAATTGCACACGAATGTCTTGAGTAAGTTGCAGTGTAACAGAAATGAAGTTACTGTGTGTGTGTGTGTGTGTGTGTGTGTGTGTGTGTGTGTGAACATAAGAAGAGAGGATAACTGCAGTAGGCCGGTTGGCCCATGCTAGGCAGCTCCTAGAAGAGTAACTGAACTACTAGAATGAGATAGGGATAGCAAAGAAGAAGGTGTGTGTGTGTGTGCGTGTGTGTGTGTGTGTGTGTGTAACAACTCCTTCAGTTGCAAATATTTTAACTTAATTTGCCATGTGAAACTGTGAATATCGTTATAATATTAAACACAAAATAAATTGCATTATACGTGATACAGTTACGCATCCAGCACACAGCATCATGATATACATTAAATAAATGTACACGACACATGAATATACCTGGTAGGGGGACAGGTGTACCCAGGATCCACACATGTGTATGGGTGTGTGTAACCTGGGTTTATCGACGAACCACACCTGTCACACATGGTCCAGTCTTCCACACAGGTGTCTCATGAACACGATATCAAGAACAAACTAGTGTACCATTTCCGCTGAACAAAATAATTAGGAGACAACAGATTATACTCGTATACAAATAAACGTGTTAATATCAGTAAACAGAGCACTGATTCCCGATGAAGTACACGGAAAGAAGAAAATAAAGGGTTGATTAGTGTATTTACCTGTGCGGAATAAAGGTGGGGGTGGGAGGGAGAGGGACAAAGAAGAGGAAGGATTGGGAGGATAATGGCGGTAATCTGTTTTGCTGCAAGTATTGTTCCTTCCAGCTCCTTGTGTCTCTGCTACCTCTCTCTCTCTCTCTCTCTCTCTCTCTCTCTCATCTTTACCTGTCTTTATTCGCGCTCAATTAAGCCATCGTAGGTTTAAGTGTTTACATTCACCTTAAGTTTAAATCCCTCCCTCCCTCTCTCTCCCCCCTTCCCCTACCCACGCCTTCCCTCCCTCTTTCACTCTTATCATGTCTCCTTTTCTCCCTTCACAAATTTCCTACTCCCTTCCCTCCCACTTTCACTTCCTCCCCCTCCCTCCTTCCCATATCTCTCCCCTCCTCCTCTTTCTCACTCACTTATACACACAGATTATTCCCCTTCACAGGTATAATCCCTGCCTTAATCCCCGCCTGAATGTTGTTTAAATCTGGCAGATCGACAACACTAATCCCTTCCCATCTTGGTGACCCGGTTCACCTGACCCGCCCTCCCTTGCCCCCACCTGGCCTTGTTATTTTTTACCCTTTTCACTTTATCCTTCCATTCTTTCCTCGTCCGCCCTTACATTCCTTTTATCATTTACTCATTCATTCATTCACTTTCATTTAGTCATTCACTCTCACTAGCCCCCTCATTCACTCACATTCCCACTCATTCATTCACTGACCACTCATTCACTCACATTCTTACTCACTCTTATTCCTTTCTCTCTGCCTACTGATTTTCTCTCCCTCAGTAATACAAAATTTCTCACCCTTCCTCTTTTGTTTTTCTTTCTTGCTTCTTTCTAAGGGGGACGAGAGGAGAGAAAGAAAATGTTAAGAAAATGGAGAAAAATGGGTGAGAGAGAGAGAGAGAGAGAGAGAGAGAGAGAGAGGGGAGGGAGGGGGATTTTGTTTGTAGTGTCATCCAGGGTTGCCAAGGTCGCGGTTTTCCCGCCAAATTGGGCTCGTTTGGAAGCTCTTCCGCGGGCAGATTTTACCGGTCGCGGGTTGCGGTTTTTTGGGCTGGTTTGAAAACTGTCGCGGTTGTTTGGGCTAGTATGGAGTTAAACCACATCACGACAATATACTGAGAGAGAGAGAGAGAGAGAGAGAGAGTTTAAACATATGGCGGAGAGAGACCCCCTAATACTCCCACAGGGACCAGTGGATGCAGCCAGTGCGGAGACTCCGGAAAGAGTTTTGTTTTATCCCAATTATCGTTGCCAGCAAGCACTGCTGCAGTAGAGAGGATTTTCTCTCAGTATAATTTAGTGAAAAGTAAATGAAGAAACAGACAGCAACATGAAACAGTTGAAAACACTCTTCATGTTAGAGCAATATGCGGACATAAAATGTGTTGTAATGATTTCACAAACCAAATTATGTTAGCAAATTTCACATATGACGTACACAGCAACGAAACACAGTGATGATGATCATATAGATTTTTGAATAATATAAGTGTGATGGAAAGTTGACTCAGAGGGAGAGAAAATACCTTCACTTGCATGTTGTATTACCTAGTGTAATGATAAGTATATTTCAACAGAATCATTGTTGTTTTATGGGCAATAGTTTTTTTTATGGCAAATAGGGAAAGTTTAAGTGAATCAAGTGATCATTTCAGGCATTAATAGGGACCTATATATGAATTATTAATATAAAACACTAATTTCGCATAAATAGAGGATTTTTAAAATAATTATTGGTGTTGGGCTACTTTTGGGCTGGTTTTCAGTTGGGTTTCCGCGGGCAGAGCAGGGTGCGACTTGGCAACCCTGGTGTCATCAGGCGAGGGTAAAGGAGGGAGGCCTAAGTGATGAAGCCACGTACACACACACACACACACACACACACACACAGTCCGATCCCAAAGGCCCAGCCGTCCTCCTGCGTGTCATACACTTACATAATTATATAAACTAACTTTCCTTCCCTTTTTAACTACGTCATTCTAAAACCGCTTTACACTATATACAAGCTATCCAAATTTTACCACACCCTGGATATTAAAAAAAATTACAAAGCAAGAGAGAGAGAGAGAGAGAGAGAGAGAGAGAGAGAGAGAGAGAGAGAGAGAGAGAGAGAGAGCTGTTAAAACTACTCGCGAGATTTTTCCAGCCACTTGTTTTAATTAATCTGAAAAGAACTCGGGATCTGATCAAACAAGAGTTTTTCCTTTCTGCTGAGGTAATTGCGAGCTGGAGTTGGCCCATGGGAGGAGAGAGAGAGAGAGAGGGGGGAGGGGGTATGAAATAAATATAAGAGAAAACGAAGACCGGAAGGTGAGATTGGCGAACGTGGAAATGAGAGGGGAAAAGATTAAAGAAAGGGAGAATGGAGGAAAAAAGAAAACTGTAAATTAATGTTGATTACCAATAAAACAAAATGAAGGTGCATAGAGTGGATGAGAGGGGGAGATGGAAGCGAAGATGAGAGAGAGAGAGAGAGAGAGAGAGAGAGAGAGAGAGAGAAATGAGCAAAGATGAGTTTGAAAGTGCAAGTATGATATAGGGTGTGAATGAGAGTTAAGAGATAAGGAATATATAAGTGTAATGGGTGAAAGTGAGAGTAAGGGTGAAAACGAAAGATAAGGGTGACGGGTGAGGGAGTAGGCAAAGGCAGGAGTTATGGATGAGGGTAAGGATCAATATTGGTTCAAAAACTCCATTCCGCCATCGTTCAGGTGGCCGCAATCTTCCACACAATCACCCGCGGCCTTCAGTAACACACATCTCAATTCTTTATCATCCCTCAATAGCCTCGGGTCTGTTTTTCTTGTGATCTATCTTGGAAGGATCACATTGCCTCTCTGGTGAAATCATCTTCTTGGATTCTGGGTATTGTGAGTTGACTCCGTGCTGCCTTTGACCCTACGTTGTTGCTGATTCTGTACATCCGTGCTGCCTTTGACCCTACGTTGTTGCTGATTCTGTACATCTGTGCTGCCTTTGACCCTACACTGTTGCTGATTCTGTACATCCGTGCTGCCTTTGACCCTACACTGTTGCTGATTCTGTACATCCGTGCTGCCTTTGACCCTACGTTGTTGCTGATTCTGTACATCCGTGCTGCCCTTGACCCTACACTGTTGCTGATTCTGTACATCTGTGCTGCCTTTGACTCTACACTGTTGCTGATTCTGTACATCCGTGCTGCCCTTGACCCTACACTGTTGCTGATTCTGTACATCCGTGCTGCCTTTGACTCTACACTGTTGCTGATTTTGTACAAAGGTGTCGTTTTCCTCTGGTGGACTGCACCTCTCGTGTGTGGAGGGGTAGCGGCAGAACCACCACATTCACTCTTTTAAACAGGGTGGACACAGTGGGTGTTCATCTTAACAACTCCCATCCTCTCCCTGACTCTCCTCAGTCACTTTATCACAATGTCGCATCCTTTTGTCTTTTCATTAGTTTCACTCTAGTCATTGCTCTGCAGAATTCTCTACCTGCATCCTGTTCTGATTACAGGGGCTTGCAGCACCTGTCTAGATACACACTCATGCCTCTTTTCTTCCTATCTCTTAATTCGAGTCAGTCTTTATTTTCAGTCATTCATATAACATTTATGAGTTACACAGCTGGTAAACTCTTGCACAGTCTTCCCCAGTCTGTCTTTCCCCCTTCCTACCACCTCCATTCTATGAGGGCATCTCGAAATAACAGTATCTTGATTTTGGCTCCCTTGGCTTTATGATGAATTCTTCTTCTTCTTCTTCTTCTTCTTCTTCTTATTATTATTATTATTATTATTATTATTATTATTATTATTATTGCAGGCTTATAGATTTGGTTTTCTTCTTTTTCGCAGAAACAGTGTGGAAAGTAAGGATGAGGGTGAAAAATGATGGTGGAGTGTGAAAGATGAGAGTAAAGTGAGGAGGAAAGGAAGTGAGGGTGAGAATGAGAACCCGAGTGAAAGGTGAGATCATAAAGAAAACAGGGGTAAGGATGAGGATGTGAATGAGTCTGTGTGAGGGTGAGGATGAGAACTGAGGATGAGGGTGAGCGAAAGAGTGACGGGAGAGAGTGAGGGATAAGGGGTGAGCGAAAGGGTGAGGGAAAACGGATATCAAGCGAGGGCAAGAGTGAAATAGAGTGAAAATGTGGAAGGAGGGGCGAGAGTGTGAGATGAAGGGGAGGACAGATGGATTTAACTTTGTGGTGAGATGAACAGGGATGAGAGGGGAGCGGTATTATGAAATGACGGAATAGGAAATGAGGCTGGAATGTGAGGTGGTGAGCAAGAGAGAGAGAGAGAGAGCTACATTCACCTTTCTCTTGATCCCCTATTAATTAACGCCATCCCAAAAAACTCCAAATAAAACGCGTCTCATTTTTCCGGTCAAGGTTGCTAGAAAGCGAACAAAGAATATTCCTAATTAGAAGACTCGGTGTCATTTGGCGTATCACCTGAACTATTTTATATCTGAAAGGCCACGGATGCCAGCCAGAGACACCGTGAGATTCTTTTATGTACGATGTGATTCTGTATACCATGGGATTCCTTTATGTATGTGATTCTTCTGTATACCATGGGATTCTTTTATGTACGATGTGATTCTGTATACCATGAGATTCTTTTATGTACGATGTGATTCTGTATACCATGAGATTCTTTTATGTACGATGTGATTCTGTATACCATGGGATTCTTTTATGTACGATGTGATTCTGTATACCATGGGATTCTTTTATGTACGATGTGATACTTATGTATACCATGGGATTCTTTTATGTACGATGTGATTCTGTATACCATGGGATTCTTTTATGTACGATATGATTCTGTATACCATGGGATTCTTTTATGTACGATGTGATTCTGTATACCATGGGATTCTTTCATGTACGATGTGAGTCTTCTGTATACCATGGGATTCTTTTATGTATTTTCCACTTAACTTGCTGCCACCAGACATGCTTTTATTTATTTATTTATATATTTTATGTAGGAGAGACATCTCGGACAGGAAGGGTTAGACACAGCCTTCATTAAGTCCTTGAACCATTGGACGTATTTATATTTTATTCTTGGTGTCTCTAAACGATTTTATTTAGCGTGGGAGAAACTTTATGAACTTGAAGAGTTAAATGTAGCCTTCGTTACCGCCTACAAGAACTTACCCTGACTGGCGTAATGTTGTGTGTAGATCAGGCTGGAATAAAATGATGGATTGAATATCTAAGGGACTGAATAGGGAGGCTGCCAAAGATCGAGCAGCGTGGAATGCTGCCATTAGGTGACCAAGGGTGACGTATGGAAGCATGTTGGGTGTTTTATAAACAATACAATTGCCAGGGGTCATTGGTAAGGAGCAGCCGACACGTGTGGCACATCCTACAGTACAACATAATGTGTAAATCAGCATCAGCCCACATAAGAGGTTTATGGTGTTATTGTTGGTGTTGCTGGTGTTGTCACCTTGTATAGCCACTAATTAATTCTATATATATTGTAGGTACACAGGGTATAGAGAGGACAGGGTGAGGGGGAGGGGAGTTGGGGGAGGATGGAGGGGAAAGTTTGGTGGGTAGGTAGGGAAGGAGAGGGAGAAAAGAGAGTTAGAGGAGGAGTGAAGGGGGAGGAAAGTGATGTGGGTTGTAGGTAAGGAGGGGAAGGAAGGTAGAGTTAGGTGGGTGGGTAAGAAAGGAAGAGGAGGATGTCAGGTAAGTAGGGGAGGAGGGGAAGGAAAGTTAAGTTGGGAAAGTAGGAGGGAGGAAAGCCAAATTGAGTGGATAGGTGAGAGAGAGAGAGAGAGAGAGAGAGAGAGGAAAATGTGTATGGAGAAGGATAAAGGGCTGAGAAAGTATAAAGAAGGAAGAATGAGGGAATGACAGCGAAATCCATCCAGACTAAACACCAAATCCCTACTGACCTAATCCCTATTGACACCTCTGAGCCTAATCCCTTAATATGTAATCCTCGGGTCGTGTATGTTTTAATCCTGGCTAATCCATGAGAAGTATGTTAATCTGAGGTATAATCAGGATACACCCAGCTGTTATGAAGGAAAAATTATAGTGTTGCGTCGTGGTGCTCTTATGCGGCAGGGATAGGCAGGTGGGGAGACGGGTAGGTAGATGGTGAGGCTAGGCAGATGGTGAGGCAAGGATAGATAGATGGTGAGGAAGAGATAGGTAGATGGTGAGGAAGGGATAGGTAGATGGTGAGGAAGGGATAGGTAGATGGTGAGGAAGGGATAGGTAGATGGTGAGGAAGAGATAGGTAGATGGTGAGGAAGAGATAGGTAGATGGTGAGGAAGAGATTGGTAGATGGTGAGGAAGGGATAGGTAGATGGTGAGGAAGGGATAGGTAGATGGTGAGGAAGGGATAGGTAGATGGTGAGGAAGGGATAGGTAGATGGTGAGACAGGGTTCGACAGATGCTGAAGCATTGATTGATAGTTGGTGAGGCAGGGATAGGCATATGATGAGACAAGGATGGGTAAATGTTGAGGCATTAATAGAGAGATGGTTTGGCAGGGATAGGTAGATGGTTAGGCAGGTAGGAGAAACGTGGGAGGACAGACAACATGATAGGCAGGGTGAGGGTGTAGATAGCGAGTAAATCAGATTTGAGAGGCTGGAGGTAGGCAGAGAGGAGGAGAGGAAAGAGAGAAGGTAGGAAGAGAGGCAGAGGAAAGAGAGAAGGTAGGAAGAGAGGCAGAGGAAAGAGAGAAGGTAGGAAGAGAGGCAGAGGAAAGAATGAGATAGTTAGAGAGGCAGGAGTGAGGAAAATGATACTAAGAAGATAGGCAGAGGCATGGGAGAGGCAGAAGAAATGCAGGAAGGTAGGCTGAGAGGTAGGACAGTGACAGAGGAAAGGAAGAAGGTAGTCAGGAGAAAGGCAGGAGGTAGGCAGAGACTTGGAATAGGGTGGAAGGAAGCAGGAGGCAGAAAAGGAAGCAAGAAGGTAGGCAGAAAAGTGGAGGAGAGGAACGGTTTGGGTAGAGAGGAAAGAGGCAGGAAGAGGATAATAGAGGGTGGGTAAGAGGTACAAGAGGTGGGTAGAGAGGAAGGAGAAAGACTTGAAAGACACAGAGGAAGGTAGGAAGAGAGAGGAGAGAGGCAGAGGATGTTTAGAAGGCAGGCATCAAACCATACCAATTTGGTAGACTCCACATACCTTCTTAGTCGCCTAGGCAACCGTGAGTTAGGCAGGAGATGCGAGATTGAAGAGTGATGAGGCAGAAGGGATGGGGTGAGGCGGGGATGGGGGAGGCAGGGACGGGGAAGAGGTAGGGATGGGGGAGAGGTACGGTTGTCACTCTTTCCTTCTTGTCTCCCTCCCTCTTCCCCTTCCCTCCCGTCTTTTCCTAGTTTCCTTCCAATTTTCCCTTATCTCCTCTCTCTTCCCACGTCTCCCATTCTCCACCATTCTCCTTCTCTTCCGTCCTCCTCCCTCCGCCCTCCTGTTCCCCCCTCCATCTTACCTTTACCCATATTCTTTCCTCCATTCCTCCCCTTCATCTCTCCTGCTTCTATCCCTGCTTCAGTATTTGCCCTGTTCATCCTTTATTCTTCCCCTTTATCTTCCAGCTTCAGTTTTTCAGTCTATTCCTGTTTCAAATATTTCTCTCTCTCTCTCTCTCTCTCTCTCTCTCTCTCTCACACACCATAAATGTTTGTGCTATCCTTGTCTTATCCTCGTAACCTAGTCAGATTCTTTGACAACTGGTACCCACTATGAAGCAACTGGTCTGCTGCAGTTATATTCTTTTCGTATGTTCTTATATGCACATGTGTGTATCCTTAAAAAAAAAAAAAGTGGTTAGTATAATTTTGTCATACCAAGAAAAGTAACGCGTCATTAGGTTAGTGAATAATTCTCGTCTGTTAACTCTGAATTTGTCGTTTTGGCGTTTTTGCCGTATAGAGCTTATCCCAAGGCACTGAAGTTACCTGCCTGGCCATAACTAACATCTTTGTGTTCTGGGGAAGGTGCTGGGATGTGGCAGCTTTATTTATTAATCTTAAAGACGTAGCTAAGAGTAGGAATGGAAGGAAGAGCTTGGAAATAAGAGTGGGGTAAATGTCGAGTCAAAAAGAAAAGTCCAAAGTGAAGGAAGATGAAAGTAGTGAAAGGTGGTAAGGGTGGGCGTGATGCCTGTTGCAGCTGTTGAAGATGTTTTATTTGGGGGTAAAATTTATAGACTAACAGGTGTCTAGGATAAAGAAGTCTCCATAACAACTCATATATGTCAGATGGTTTCGTTTTTCCAATATTTTACACTAGTATTCACTCAAGTTTGATTGTGAAATATTTGGCAGCTGTATGAGTGAAGATAGACATACGTACCATCAGTCTTAAACACGTCGTAAGCTTAGCAGAGATTGTAAAAATGGTCCTTTGTGTTCTTTAAGTAGCTCCTCTGTCGGCTGGTGGCGCTGCAAGAGGCGGTGAAGGTCGTCTGCAGGATCTTTCGGCTTCTTCTCTGCATCTTTTGGACTGGATGGAGTGATGCATTTTCTTTGTTCTGAGGCTGCTGGTCCCAGATGGGCTCAGTCTCCTTTGCTGCACCTTTCTTCATTCTGACGTTTTCTTGTGTTTCTGTAGCATTCACGTGTGTGTGTGTGTGTGTGTGTGTGTGTGTGTGTGTGTGTGTGTGTGTGTGTCCCGGATTTGAGTGGCCTTGCGCACAGTTTCCTGATGTTCTGGTTCTTCTGACTCCTCCTCCTCTCTGGCTCTTCCCCTTCTGGAAGCCTTGACAGTGTTGAAGGAGAAACATCGGCCAACATATGCTCATGGCTGTTAAGTCAGATACTAAAGTCCATTCGTCTCCCCTGCCTCCACTTCGTGATTGGATTTACAGACGCTTGTTATTACGTAGTGGACTGGGGTGTTTATTATCATTCATGTGGTCATTTCGTTTATTAAGGCTCTAACGTGCTTGCATTCGTTTCGTTAACCTTAGTCATTTAATGGCGGCTTTTAATGCTGCTCGATCTCTAGCAGCCTCCCAATTTAGTCCCTTATCCTTGAGGTCACACTGTATGACCTCGTCCCAGGTCTTTTTCGGTCTGCCTCTCGCAACCCTGCCCCCAACGTGCACACTTCTCACTTTCTGTACCCAGTTGTCATCCCCCATCCTCTCCACTTGTCCAAACCATCCTATACCTCTCCCATCACAACGCCAATACACTCCAGTCCCATCCATCCTCTTTACCATCGTTAACCTATTCCCCCCCCCCCCACCAGGCCTGGCATTCAAGGACGCACTGCACATCCACCTAATCATTGTCATTTATATACATTTGAGCCTGCGAGTATCCTCTTCCTTTATTGCCCAGGTCTCACTACCATACAGCATTACACTCCCAACACATGCCGCATATAAAGATCCCTTAGCACGGATGGAGGGTCCTCTCAGTGTCAGGAGTGGAAGTAGTTCCCTGAACTTCTAACAACCACTCCTTAAGCCTCAGAGCTAACTCCAGCCCCATCCCCAACACATATCATGTCTCCCAGGCAACAAAACTCTTTGGGACACTCAAGAGACTCACAGCTAGATCAGTCCAGCCACGCCTGACAGTCTTCACGTGCTCTCCCTTACACCTTAGTCCACTACGCCTCTCTCATACATTTGTGACTCCAGCGGTGATGAGCCAGGAGAGGCGAGTGGACTTTTGTACGTGTGTGTGATGGTTGTGGATTGTACTGATAAAGGATTCCAGCCAGCCATTAACAAGTGTCCACAGTTATTTTCACGGATCGTTTTGGTTTTCGTATCTCGTCACTTTAATATTCACTGTAATTGGATAGCGAAGTGTTTGATACCTGTATGGGTGAAGATGAGAGGAGAGGCAGGCAGTCCTGTACACAGATTATGCTTAAGACACTTCATAAATTTGAGCCTTTATGCTTAAGACACTTCATAAATGCGGTCACTTATGCTTAAGACACTTCATAAATGCGGGCCCTTGTCATGCTTAAGACACTTCGTAAATACGGGGCCATGTCATCCTCCTTCCTGCTCCGTGGCTGTGGTAGGGGTGGTGACTATGTGGTGATGTCCGCACACTCCCCACAGAAACGCTTGCTATCTCGCACCCTTTGCTTGCCTGCACGACGTTGGTTGATATCTCGTCTTCTTCAGTACTCCAAAGCCCTTGTGGATGTCTGGACGGCTGAATAGTGCACGAACACACAAACACATCCCCCCCTGCATTACCTCGGGTGGGGAAATAACACCCAATGTGTCGGATGTACGAGGCTATGGGACACAAGCTGGCCTGTGATGCAGGTAGCGATGATTCCCTGGCCATGGCGGGGTGAGTGGGGAGGAGAGAGGTGTTCACGGCGCGAAGGCTGGCCAGCGAGTGACTGTGTGAGGGAGGTGCTTGTGCCAGCCCTCAGACCCCTTGTAAATATCGGGCCACAGCTGTGCTCGACCACCAGTGCCATCTATTGCCACAGTCTGCCACCACAAGACTCACCTGTGGCCGAGGCAGCACCTACAGCATCCGCCACCACTACACTACTTAACAGCAATATGGTATGGGGAGTTTAGGTAGGGTATGTTGGCAGCAATAATTATAGTATGGGAAGGTTAGGTAGGGTATGCTGGCGAAAATGACCCCTCCCCCTCTCTCTCTCTCTCTCTCTCTCTCTCGGCAATTAAAAAGTTGTGGGTGTGGAAGTGGAGTTGGTGAGGTGAGGGCAAAGGATACAATGACTAGCAAACTTGTCGCATCCTTGTCTCATCACTTCACCTCCCACGCACTCATTCAATGCTTTCTTCGTTCCCACACACTCACTCAACGCAATTCGCACCCACGTAGTCTTCCATACAATCCCTTACTCCCGTAGTCTTGCAACTGAGGGCAGGGGTTACCTTTCCCGCACCCCGCTGGAGGTGGAAGCCCACACCTTCAACTTAGTGGTAATCTTTAAAGCGTGAGAGGCACCCCTTCATGTGGGTAGGCGCCGCAAACAGTTGGTAGCCCTGATTAATTTAAACATTTAAAATCTTACTTATTAAAAAAAAACATGTATGACAGTTTCTAAAATTCACATACAGTATAATCTCTAAATGTTAGCAGTTCTTACCTCATTTTTCATAAAAGGCTGGCATTTGTTCTTGAATACTCTATAAGAGTGGTGGTGGTGGTGGTGGTGGTAGTGGTGGTGGTGGTGGTGGTGGTGGTGGTGGTGGTGGTGGTGGTGGTGGTGGTGGTGGTGGTGGTGGTGGTAGTGGTGGTGGTGGTGGTGGTGGTGGTGGTGGTGGTGGTGGTGGTGGTGGTGGTGGTAGTGGTGGTGGTGGTAGTGGTGGTGGTGGTGGTGGTGGTGGTGGTGGTGGTGGTGGTGGTGGTAGTGGTGGTGGTAGTGGTGGTGGTGGTAGTGGTGGTGGTAGTGGTGGTGGTGGTAGTGGTAGTGGTGGTGGTGGTGGTAGTGGTGGTGGTAGTGGTGGTGGTGGTGGTGGTGGTAGTGGTGGTGGTGGTGGTGGTGGTGGTGGTGGTGGTGGTGGTGGTGGTGGTGGTGGTGGTGGTAGTGGTGGTGGTGGTGGTGGTGGTAGTGGTGGTGGTAGTGGTGGTGGTGGTGGTGGTAGTGGTGGTGGTGGTGGTGGTGGTGGTGGTGGTGGTGGTGGTGGTGGTGGTGGTAGTGGTGGTGGTGGTGGTGGTGGTAGTGGTGGTGGTGGTGGTAGTGGTGGTGGTGGTGGTGGTAGTGGTGGTGGTGGTGGTAGTGGTGGTGGTGGTGGTGGTGGTGGTGGCAGTATTAACCTAACGTTTTCATCCTTGTATTATATTCGTCATTCACTGACCCTTTTTTGATCATGACAGCTCTAGTGTTCGAATCCAGCCAATGCCAGACGATTTTATTCAGCTGAGTGTGAGTCATAGGAACCAAAGATATGATACTGTCGCCATTAACCCTCTCATGATAGGCAGAAGTCTGCTGATGGTAGACGAGTTGAGAGAGAGAGAGAGAGAGAGAGAAGAGAGAGATGGGGGGGCGTGGGTGGCAAATGGAAATATGCGAAGGAATAATTCAAGATCAGGATGGTGATAGTGTTGAGCCCCCTCCCACTCTCTCTCTCTCTCTCTCTCTCTCTCTCTCTCTCTCTCTCTCTCTCTCTCTCTCTCTCTCTCTCTCAGTGGACACAGATAGATAGACAGATAGTTTATTGACCACAGCTTACAATATATTCTCATATACACAATCAAAAAAAACATATATGCATATAATTTGTACAAAAGATTATAACAAATTCACAATACTAAACAGCCATAGTCCACAAAATAATTCATCAAAATACAGCCAAAAGACTTATCGGTATCTAAGCAATTACAATAACAAAACAAATGAATCAGCTGACAAACGTTAATGATACACCATTAAGATATCATGAATTACTTTGCATGTTTTTTCAAGAGTAAAAGCTTCTCCGAAAAGATCCGCCATTCTCCTAAAATTATATTGTTTTCTGATATCCTCTGTTAAAGGGCACACCTCTACCACATGTCTCTCTGTTTGAATAAGACCACAGATACATAATCTCTCCTCAATGGGAGGACTACCACGCCCCCTCCTGTTCCACCTACCAGTCTCCACCGCCAAGCTATGGCCACACACACGGAATCTTGTGAATGACATACGATGTGACTCGCTGACCAAGTGTTTTGTTTTATATATATCATGTAATACAAAGTCAGGATTAATTTCTCTATAAACACGACACCTAGATGCAACTGAGTCTGTAATCATATTGTGAACATTAACAATTAAGGAAGATTTGCCGGACATTTCGTTCTGAATGAACTCCTTAACAATTTTCCCTGTGTGCGTCCTTGCGTCAGTGGTAATTCTGATGGCAAGTGACAGCAGATCGTCATGCATAACAGATCTCTCTAACCACATTCTATGAAAAAACTTGTGTTGGTACCACTTAATAAAGTCCTGAGGTGTCGGATAGCCCGCCTCAGCATAGCACACAAGGTTGGATGTCGACCTTCTCACTCCCAACAATTGTTTCAATGCCCAGTTGTAAAGTTTAATGACGGGTTTAACGTCACCACCAACCCATGACTCACAACCGTACATTAGGGATGAGATCAAGGCAGCATCAAACACTCTTCTCTTTACAATAAACGGGACATCATTATTCTTATTTACAAAAGACACATATTTCAAAACATGACATAGCTTGTTTTTTGCATGCAGCTGAACGGCTGAGGACACGGAGCCATCACTCGTGAAGGGTGAACCTAAGTACACGTAACTAGAACATTGCTCAATAACCATGTCCCCCACGTAGATCGGCTCCGCGTCCCCATCCTCGCCATTTATCACAAAAAATTTAGTCTTACTACTGTTTATCATCATGCCATAATCTTGACAGTATTGGTATGTTATCTCTAGTTTCCGTATCATGCTATCTCTGCTTGTTGAAAGCAACACAGTATCGTCCATCATGACTAGGATGTGTAACCATTGTAGAAATCCTTCTGGGTGACATTTCTCCTTCATTACCTTTATCAGTTCATTGACAAAGAGTACAAATAAGAGGCATGAGGTCGGAGATCCTTGCCTAACACCTACTGTAGCAGTCATGACGGCAGCGCCCACAATACTCTCCGTTACCCGGTACATCGCTGCTATTGCTGCTAGCATCACCACGCCACAACCTAACCTCTTTAGAACTGAAAACAACTTTCGTCTCGGAACTAAATCATACGCCTTAGAAAAATCTATAAATGTTACAAAAAGTTTTAGTTTCTTTCTCTTTGCAGTATCAATAAGGAGGTGCAAAGTAACTATACTGTATGTTCCGTACAACCGCGGTTCTTTTGCGCTCCTGCCTGTTCCCTGAAAGGACTAAACCATCTTCCTAACCGCTCACATAACACCATGTCATATGGTTTAGCTATGCAATTTATGACACTGATTCCCCTATAATTATTAGGGTCTCCTCTGTTTCCCTTCTTAGAAATAGTGAACATTTTTGCCCTCTTCCATGAGCTAGGATACAAACCAGAGAAAAACACATTGTTAAATAACGTTGTAATAGCAAGTATCCACTGCGCTGGGAGTAGAGTCAACACACCCGGGGGGAGACCGTCTGGCCCACACGCTTTATCAGGCTTTATTTTCTTTACTTGTTGGTGCACCTGTGCGGGCGAGATGGGCTCATCCAGTACGGGGATAGTAACATCAGTTGTCACCTCATCTACAAACTCATTGTTCACATCCTTTCTGTTCAGCACAGACTCAAAATGGAATTTAAAATCCTCATCACTGGGGCACAAGATTTCATCAGGTCTGTCCATGTTAAAGTCTCCTTTCCAATCAATTGCTCTCCACACTCTTGCGTCATCAGCGTCATCCAGCAGCCTCTCCCACCTGCCAAGATTGCTACCACCTATCTCTACTGCTCTGTCTACCCAGCCTACATTGTCCTCCGCACACGAGTATAAAGCGTCAGTGATGCGCTTCTCAAAAGCTTCAACATTTACATAATCTTCATTAGGTACTCTTTGCATAATATTATTCACAAATGCTTCTTTGTTGATTCTGTTAAATCTGAGTGACTTTCTCATTAAACAAGTCTTGCCAGCATTTCCATGAAGGGCTGCGTGATCCCCTAGCGACCCCGCCCTCGTCATGAGACTGTCCAAATCTACGCCTGAACACGTAACTGTTACTGTAATGGGGACATGATCGGAAGGGAGGTCACCCCGCCTTAATACAGAAAAATCACTCATATAGTCTATCAGAGACGGTGACGCCACACAGGTATCCACCTCCGAAACCCAGGTGCCGCGTCTCCGATATGTTTTATCACCAGGAAAATGTTTGTCAGCATACATGAGGTTATTAATGACAACCAATCTGTTATCAATACATATAGTACACAACAATTCAGCGTTATCGTTAGCCCTGTTTACATCATCGTGAATCACTGGGTATGACATATCATTTACATTAGGTATCTCCGCTATCGACAATAATTGCCTCACACTTTTCCCAAATCTAGCATTCATGTCACCAATTATGATGTATCCTTTATATGTGTACCTAGAATTTACTTTTACTTGGATTGAGGCAAATAAGTCGTGGGAGTAATACGGGGAGTCACATGGAGGAATATAACAGAAACCAAACAACACACCCTCTATGTTACGAAACTGCATCCAGACTTGATCTCCAATGCTTGTGTCGACATCGAATACCAACGTAGATAATCAGTTCTTAATACAGACAACCGTTCCACCCCGTTCCGCTGAACCAACTACCTTTTTTTTTTTTATGTGTCCGACTCTGGGCAAAGGCTTCAGGGCCTATATCTCGGGAGCAGTAGCCTATCCCAAGGCCCAGTAGTCCTCCTACACCTCCACATGTCACCACTTCGGCGCTAACACCCACCGTCCATATTGAATACATGCTAGGGCTGTCTCATACAGGACTGGTGTATTGGTATTAGCGGGGGTACTTTTATGACATGTCGGCGGGTCATCTGGTAGATCAGGAAAGTGTGCTTTTATGAAATTCAAATCCTTAAACTGTTCCCTGCCCCAGCCGGGATTCGAACCTGGGTCCATCAGGACTGCAGGCCGCCTCTCTACCGATTCAGCCACATATCCGGGGAATGACACTGACATAGACGTCTTAACCTCATTAATACTAATCACATCATAATTATGTAGCATCTGCTGCACATTTGTTTTTTCTAACTTTGTGCGCACTCCACCTATATTCCACGACAGTACTCTTATTTTCCTTACTTGCTGTGGTGATCCAAAACACACACACACACACACACACACACACACACACACAAATGAAGACATACTAAGAAAGATAATAACATCATTCATCAGATCAACCCTGGAGTATGCGTCAGTAGTCTGGAGTCCTCATCTAAAAAAACACATAGATAAGAATGAAAAAGTTCAAAGTGCAGCTACAAGATGGGTACCAAGCTTAAGGGATCTAAGCTACGAAGAAAAACTGAATCTACCTGCACTACAGGAGAGAAGGAAAAGAGGAGACATGATTATACTATATAAATGCATATCAGGGAAGGAGAAAATAGACATAAGTGAGTATATAACCTATGGGGATGCAGCAGTAAGAGGACACTGCAAAGAACTGCATAAAAGGAGAGGCAATAAAGACGTAAGGAAATTTAGTTTCCCAAATAGAGCAATAATTGACCAGTGGAATGCACTACCGAATGAAATAGTGTGTGCCAAAACATTTCATAAATTTTAGGATATGTATGATACAAATGGTTTAATACACGGGACTACGAGCTTTATTCATTCCTATAAAGATACAATTAGGTAAGAACACACACACACACACACACACACACACACACACACAGTACAGGGAACCTCTACAAATAGTAAGAAGCAGACAAGAAACATTCAGATATTATGGATCTACAGTAAGAAGTGTGAACGTCGGGGGTAGGGTTGCGAGAGGCAGACCGAAAAAGGCCTGAGACGAGGCCATAGAGTGTGACCTTAGGGATAAGGGACTGAATAGAGAGGCTGCCAGAGATCAAGCAGCGTGGAGAGCCATCATGTGACCAAGGCTGATGCATGCAATCTTATTGGAGCTTTTATAAACGATACGAAACGGTCACAGTACAAAGCAACTGATTAAGCAGGAAATAACTAAGTGTAGAATCCGAATGCAGTATAGATATCGCTGGGAAATAAGCCAGGAAAGATGTGATAAACTGTAGATTAGCTGGAAAGAATGGAAAACACAATCCACTGAGTGTCCACATATAGAGCCACATGGAAATTTATATTAGACCACCGCCATTAAGAAATAAAAGTACCTTTGAACATGAGGCAACGTAAGAACAAGAGAGAGAGAGAGAGAAAATAAAAACGAAACGACAATGGACGGTATAAAGATTCGTCGAAGTTACATAAGGGTCCCCTACATTATGTGGGAATTTTCTTTATTGCAAGCCCCGCCCCCAATGCGGCGTCTACCTGTCTGCCTCTACCCATTTAAAACCCCTATACCCAGTCAGCGACCCTCAGTGTCGCTCTTGGGGTGGTGGGATGTATATCTGCTTCGCTTAGGTCATGGCGCCAGGCCCTCTACATTCACATATCGCCGCCATACCAACGGTTACCGCCTTAGTTACCCCAATGTTAGGTGGTGGTGTTGATGTGTGTCGCCCAGCTCCGCGGTGCCTCGCTGTCTAGTTATCCACAGCGTACTAATGCACACCAGTCTCGCGTCATGGCAAGTGAGGGGGATGGAGGAAGGATTACTGAGAGGAGCATGTGGAGTTAAAAGGAAAGACAGACTGACAAATGAGGAAGTGAAGGAGCGTTGTGGTGTGGATATGGATGTGACAGAAAGCGTTAGGAGAAATACTCAGTTGGGGTGTGAGCTAGAGGGGGGGGCATTGAAGTGGGAGGGGGGAGGGCACCACTGCTTACGAGATGGAAGCGTCGGTGTAGTGTTAAAAGGTGATGTAAGGTAGTGATGGTGGTGGTGGTGATGATGACAGATGATTATGCCAGCGATGTGTTAAGGGATGATGATGTGTGGTGATGACGATGACGATGATGATGGTGATGACGATGATGATGTCTGAGCTTCGACACAACGAAGTACTTTGCACTGTATTGTTGCTACCGTCAGGTCAGTTCATTCAGCTTAGGACAGTTCTCATATGCTAGATACTACTGAAGGCTCTATTTAATCCCACCAGCTCGAAAACTCTCTCTCTCTCTCTCTCTCTCTCTCTCTCTCTCTCTCTCTCTCATACTTATTTTTATTATTATTTATTCATTTTATTAGAGTGAGAGAGAGAGAGAGAGAGAAGTCCCAAGCTACACAAGCATTAAGAACAACGATAGGGTGGGAGCCAACGCATTAACCAGCGAGAGAAAGAGAGCAAAGAAAAAAAAAGAGCAAGGAAGGTAGGCGGTAGTGTGGGGTGTGAGCTTACTCTCTTAAGGAGAAAAGTTAACAGCCAGAAACGATGTGCGCGGAACAAGGGTGAAAAGTAGGACAAGAGAGGGAGAAAAAGGCAGCCAAGAAGAGAGAGAGAGGAGGTAATTAGGTTGTCTTTAATTATATTCTTGTTACAACCAAACGATTTTATTGAGGTTTAAGGGAGACGTCTGGTAATAAATTGCTTCATGAAACGATTGCAAGAATATTGGAATGAAATAGCGAGGAAAGAGAAAGCAAAAGGATTATTTATGAAGTCGGTAAAGCAATCATTGTTTCAGTAAAAGACATATAGGTAATCATGCATAAAAACAAAAGACAGGGAAGTAGGAGAAATGAAAGCTTCGTGTAAAAATAGCCATGAATATTCGCTTCATAACTACAGAGACGAAATGTAAGAAGTCCAGCAATAGTGTGCAAAGAAGGCCCATCAGTCTTAAGGTGTGATGAAGAAAAATTAAAGGAAGGATGACAAGGAGGAGTAGGAAGAAAATGGAACGCAGGGAGGTGTTAATGCCGAAAAAATGAGGAGTCTGGAAGTCAGAAGAAGGGTGGATTTAACAAGGGTGAACTGAGATAGGAACTGATTTGTACATGGATTTCGAAATTAGCTCTCTCTCTCTCTCTCTCTCCATAACTGTCACGGCCGAGGCTACAATAACAGAAACTTACCTCATCACTCAGGTTTATGACAACAACAGGAACATCAGTAACAACAACAGTAGCCTAAATTTCAGTCAGTATCGTACAAACACCACAACTACCAACAACAACAACAACATCAAGAACAAGAACAACGACAACTACAACATCAAGAACAAGTACAAGGACAAACATAACAGCATCGACAACAACCGGAAAGAGTAATCATATAAACCATTTTGCAAACTCATCAATTATTATAACTTTTTTTCAACATTGCAGACATTTCAATAATCATATAAAATCCACCATGCACAATCAATCACATCTTTCACAACCATAACTATTGCGACTATCACAATCACAGCTACAGGACAACAATCTCATCTACTCTCATCTACCATACTGTTTCTGACACTATTACCATGGAAATTCCGTCTACCACATAGCAACCATTCATTACCACAACCTCAGTTACTAAGCTTATCACAGTCATATCTACTAAACCTTTCCAGTTCCAGCTACCACAACAGTCTCACGTACCACAGTAGCAACCCCCCACCACCACAACCACATCATCAGCTTTCCGAACGGACGACAAATCAAACAGGCAACAGCAAAAGTCACAACAACCACACCTACCACACCAACCAAACCCATCACCACCACAACCACCACGAAAATAACCACAACAACCACACCTACCACCACCACGATACCACCACATGCACCGTACCTACCAATACCACCACAACAAAGACAACTACCATCATCTCCACAAGCAAAACTACCACCACAGCTACCACAAGCATCACAAACACCACGGTAACTGCAACAACCAAGACCACCACAACCACCAGAACTATCTCCAACACAACCACCGCAACCACTATCACCACCTCTACAACTACCACCACGAAAACCACTACCACCACCAGCACCACAACCGCCATAACTATCACCACAACACTGGCCGCACCACAACCTGTCGCAGTCCCATGCCACATAAAGGAACACGTTTACATAAATTCTTAAGTCCAGAGAAATTCCCAAGCGGTGCATCCTCTCCCTCCCCCCTCCATCTTTCCAATTTCCCTCCCTCCCTCTCCCTCTCAGTCTCTCTACCTACCATCCCTCCTTCCCTCCGTCCCACCCTCCAGTTTCTCCTCCTCCTTCCTTTCGTCCCCTAATTATGTGCGCATTCCTCCCTCCACCTCACCCTCCTTCCTCCATCTCTCCAGTTTCCCACCCGTCCTGTATTCCTTTCACTGTCCCTCTCTTTCTACCTTCCTGTCTGTCTGTAATCCCTTCCTCCTTCCCACCCTTTCTCCCTCCCTTCCTCCCATTCTTCCTCCCATCCTCTCTTCCTTTTCCCCTTACCCTCTCCAAATACCTTCTCCCATCAGTACCTCCTGTATGTCGGCCTACCATCCCACCCTCCATCCTTGCTCTCCTGTCTATCCTCATATCTTCAATTTCCCCTCCCCCTGCTTACGTTTCTCACTCCATCCCTGCATATCTCCCTCTCTCCCACTCACCATCCCTCTCTCTTTACCTCCTTGCCTACCTTCAACCCCCTATCCCTTGTCCCCCTCTTCCTCCCTCTCACTCAGCCCACTCTATCTGTTTCTTTCCCTCCTCCCCTCCCCTCCTAGCAAGCTATCTTTCCTGCTTCTCTCCCTATCCCCTTCCCTGTCGGTTGTCTTCCTTCCCTCCCTCCTTTTCTTCCTCACTTATCTCTCTCTCCCTCTGTTTACCTTCTCTTGTTCCTAGACAATCTTTTTCCTCCCTCTCTCCCTTCATAAAGTCATTCCTTTCTTACCTACTTCCTTTCTTCCCTTCACCTATCTCCAGCGCTGCCTGCCCCCATTTCTTTATCCTTCCTTCTTTCCTTCCTTTTTTCCGTCCGACTTCCGTCCTTTCATCCTTCCAGCCTTCCTTCCTTCTTTCCTTCCTTCCTTACTTCATTCATTCATTCCTAGTTTTCTTCCTTCCTTCAGTCCCTCCTTCCTTTCTTTCTTTCGTCTCTTCTTCCTGGGAATTTGTATGTCTCTTCCCTCCTCCTTAACTCAATTTTGCTGTCAAAATTTCCTCCTACCGTGCAGTTACTCTCTCTCGCTCTCTTTCTATTTCCCCTCCTCCATCAATACTCTCTCTCTCTCTCTCTCTCTCTCTCTCCTCTTCCGTCTGTTCGTTCATTCGTCTGTCAAACTTTTCATCTCTTCCACATCTGTCTTCCTCACTGTCCCAGTCTTCCTTTCCTCCTGCTTTCTCTTCATTCCTTCTTCTTTCCCTTTCCTCTACTCTGCCTTCTTTCTTATCCTTTCCTTACCACTTACAGTATATTCAGTTAGCCAATTATATTTTTCATTATCCTTTCCATTCCACATCTCCCCTCCCCTCTACCTTCCTCCTTCCTTCCTTCCTTCCTCATTTCTCACTTTCAATTTTTGCATACTTTCATTTTCTTCCTCCTTCCTTCCTTCCTTTCTTCCCCCTACTTCACCTTCCATGTTTGCATACCTTCATTATTTCTTCCCTCGTACGCTAATTGCATTTCTTTCTTTCCCATCTCTCATTCACCCACTAACATTCGTTTAAATCTCTTAATTCTCCCATTATCCATTCCAATTCTTCCCTTCTATCCTACTTATCTCCGCCTCCTTCTCCTTGCATCTCTTTATACCTCAGTTCTTCTATCCCTCGCTCTTCTTCCTTCTTTCCTGTCCTTCCCCTGCCCATAAATGCATTTCACCTTGTTAATTCTCTCCCTTTAAGAACCTCATTCCTTCTTCCCATTCACCCTTACTCTCCTCCTCTTCCTCCTCATTTCCTTCTCTGTCTTCCTTCCCTCATTCAATAGAATTTCCCTCTCAGTCTCTTAGTTCTCCTCTTCTCTATCCAGTTCCTCCCCTCCCTCCCTCCTCTCTCCCCCTCCGTCCCTCCCACCTCCTCACACCCCTCTATTATAACTTGTGTCGAGGCCTTAGAAGGAATATACAGAGACAACCCAACTTAACTTGAGAGGGTGCTGAGGAAAAAAGAAAAAGCTCGAAGTTTTATGGTATATTATGTTGGGGGATTGTATTGGCTGGGTGAGAGAGAGAGAGAGAGAGAGAGAGAGAGAGAGAGAGAGAAAGAGAGAGAGAGAGAGGGTCAGCATGTAAATGAACGAATGAGGTGTCACAGAGATATATAACTCAAATGAAAGAAGGGTGAGGGTGAAACACAGGAAGGAGAAAGAGGAAGTACGGATATGATGAAATACAGAAAACGGAATACGGAAGGAGAGAGAGAGAGAGAGAGAGAGAAAGAGAGAGAGGATGCAAGAGGTAGACAGACACAAGTGCTTGTAAAGTTTCATTTCATTAACCTCTTCGCTACGAGAGATTTTACCTACGCTGAATAAAATCGTCTGCCATTAAAATTAAGCCCTTCACTCCGATGACGTACTCTTTCCATTAACCAGAGGCGTCGGTTCGTTCGTTCGTTCGTTTAAAGTTTTCTGCACCTTTAGTGCAGGCCGGGCCATCTATTAGCCCGGTTTGTGTGGGAAGGCTTGTAAAGTAACTGGGAAGATGGCATGTCACTGCGGTGCCCCTAGGGCTTAGCAGCGCATTGCGTTCTTCTGCTGATTTTTTGGGGGAGGGTTATTTAGGAGGTGGGGCAGCTTGTGCCACTTCTAAGAGGGTGCGAGTTGGTATTGTGGCGATGATATCGGCGGCTGCCTTGCGGAGCGTGCATGGGGGAATGGGATGATTTTCGGATCTTAGTGTGTCGGGATTAGGGTAGGGGGGTTTGACCCGAAGGCGAGATGTGGCAGGGCAGTTTAGCAGGTAGTGAAGGAGTGGTTGAGAGGTGGGGGCCTCACAGTGTTCGCATTCTGTGGGAGAGGTGTTGTTGGTGGTGATTTCAGCTTTGCACGCGAAGCCCAGCCGGAGGCGATGAATGTGGGTGAGGAGGCGGTTGTCTTTGGGTAGTGGCTGCATAAGTTCAGTATATTTGGTGGCCTGGGCAAACCAGGTGGCAGATGGAGAACCGAGTTTGACTTCTGCCTCATGATCGATGTGGTTGCGTCTGGCTGTTCGTTGCTTGATCTTTTGTTTGATGCGTGATAGGCTTGGGGGTATGTCTGTGTCAATGTGGGGGTGGGCTGATGCATGTTTGGCTGCCTTATCAGCCCTCTCATTTCCCTTTATTCCAACGTGGCTGGGGATCCAGTGGATGGTGATGGATCCCCCTGCCTCTCGGATCTGTTGGGCTGTTGTATGGATGTCAGTGGTTAGTGCGAGGTTGTCAGAGGGTGAAAATTGTTTAAGGACATGGATGGCAGCAGTGGAGTCAGAATGAATGATGATGGTCGAGGAGGGTGCGGTGTGAAGGGCGTCTTTTAAAGCTGCTGCGATAGCAGCGAGTTCGGTTTGAAGCGTGGAAGCGCCATTTGTGACTCGGAAGCCGTGACTGTGGTCGCCGCACACAAAGGCTGCCCCGGCTCGTGTGTCCGTAACAGAGCCGTCCGTGTAATAAGTGACGGCATCAGGGGGGGTGATTGAAGCAATGCGTTGCAACCCCTCTTGGCGCAGCAATTGGGTGGGGGTGTTAGCTTTGTTTGGCGAGTCTGGGAGGAGGAGGTTGTATAAGGGTGGGTTCCAAGGGGCTTGGGGGCGGTAATGAGGGGAAGGAGAGTCGGGGGTTTGCATCATAGCAGAAAGGTTTAGGGCGTGGATGGCGCGGGCAACACTGTGCATCCAGCTCCGGGAAAGGATGTCAGGGTGAAGGCCAGTTGCAGCTTTTATGCGTGAGAGGAGGGGAAGGGGGGAGGCTGTGTGGGCCAGTTTGATGGCTAGGCTTGTCACTCTTGCCTGGATGCGATGGTGGAGAGATTCTAGGTTGCATTCTAGGCGGAGGTTGCATAGCTTGGTCCACTGAGGAGAGTTGGTCATAATCCTCAGGGCTTCATTCTGAATGACCTCAAGTCTGTTTGATTGGGCAGTGTCGATGGTGAGAAGGACAGGGGCGGAGTAATCAACAATGGACCTTACAGCTTGTATATAAAAGAGACGGAGGACTCTGAAGGACGCACCTCCCCCCTTGCCTGCTAGGGCTCTGAGCGCGGAGGTACGCGTTCTGGTTTTCTCCCTGAGCCGTGTCACTTCACCTCTGAAGGAAAGGTGGGAGTCTATTGTTACTCCAAGGTATTTGTGGGAGGTTACGTATTCAATGGACGTGTTTCCGAGTCTTAGTTGGTCTGTGGGAGGCCCAATACCCAGGGGGAGAGCTTTGGTTTTGTTGATGTTAATTTTTAGCCCCAGTTCTCTGCATATATTGGTGAGCTTAGAGAGAGCCCTTTGTGCTCGTGTAAAGAAGGGGCCTTGATGGATAATGAGGGCAAGGTCGTCAGCGTAGCAGAGTAGGCGGGTTCCTGGGCCTAGATCAGTGCATAAGAGGCACTCCACAAGGGTGTTGAACAGAGTTGGGCTGAGGATACTGCCTTGTGGAGTGCCATTTTGATGTCGGTGTGGAGCAGACGTGTGTCCTTGGAAGCGGACAGCAGCTTCACGATCCCGGAAGAAGTCGTCGAGCCAGCAAAGGAGGCGGCCCCTCACACCCTTGTGTGCCAAGGATGCCAGGATTGCCTCAGGACATGCAAGCTCGAAGGCCTTCTCGAGGTCAATGAAGACAGCAATTCCTTTGCTTCCTCGGAGTTCACAGAGGAAGGAGCCAAGACATTCTGTGGCCCCTTTGCCTTTGGTATATGCAAAAGTGTAGCGGTGAGGGGGGGGCAAGCACCATTGGAGGCGGTGGAGCACCATGCGCTCAGCCGTTTTGCCGAGGCAGCTAAGAAGAGAGATGGGCCTGGGGTTATTGGGGTCATTTTGTTTGGGGATTGGGTGTATCACAGCATGCTTCCACTGCAAGGGCAATCGGCCTAAGGTCCAAGAGTGGTTGAGGAGGTCCAGAAAGGCCCTCTCAGCCACTGGGCCCGCATGTGAAAGCATGCTGTAAGTGATTCCATCTAGGCCAGGAGCTGTATCTGTACTGCTTTTCTTTGCTTGGGCCAGCTCATGTGTTGTGAAAGGGCGATCAGACTCAGCTGGGGTGTTTTGGCTGATGTGGATCATTTCGGCTCTGTGTTGGTGGAGTTCCTCCTGCCGGCGTCTGATGTCATTTGGGAGTTGAGTGTGGGAGGTGCGTCTGGCAAAGGTCTCCGCTAGGTTTTCTGCCTCTTTGCGGGGATTTGGATGAGTTGGGGGTCGGGCAGAGGGGGGGCTGGAGACCGCTTTCAGTTTTTTCCATATAGAGCCAAGGTTAGAGTGTGCTCCTAGTGACTGACACCACTCCAGCCATTTCTGTTCTTTGATGCTGTTTTTCTCAGCGATGGAGTGCTGGATGACTGACTGGAGATATCTAAGTGCCTCGGGGGTGGGGTTGGCCCTGTAGATCTTTTTGGCCCTGTTTAAATGGTGATTGAGTTCTTTGACTCTGGGGCAGTAGTACCAGTGGTTTTTGTGGTGGCGCTTAATGGGGGTGGTGGTGGGAATTGCCGTTCCTGCTGCTGCTTGAAAGGCATTGATGATCTGGTCAGCATGTTCCTCTAGGTCCTGTGAGGGATCGCTGTTGATGAGGTCGTCTAGTGTGTTCGTGAAGAGACCCCAGTCTGCGCGCTTGGTGTTCCACCGGGGGGGGGGGCCAGGAGGTCTGGGGAGTGGGGTGATTGGGATGGTGCAGAGGATGGCATGGTGGTCAGAGGTTAGAGTGGAGTGGATCTCCCAAGTGGAGTGACGTGCTAGCGTTGACGACACGAGGGAGAGGTCTAGCCTGCCCCCTTGTAGATGTGTTGGAGAGTCAGTGTCGTTTAGGAGAGTGATGGTTGGTGTTTCCTCCAAGACTGTAGCTAGGTGGCGTCCTGTGGGATTTGTGGGGCTTTGGGAGTTAAGACAGAGGTGGTGGGCATTAAAATCTCCGCCAATAAAGACTTCTTCTGTGGCAGAGAGTGAGAGTAGCTCCCCCAGTCTTAGGTCGGCCGTGGGTGAGCGGTAGAGATTATATATTTTGAGGTGGCCTTGTGCTAGGGTGAGGTCCACACCCTGAATCTCTGCCTCAGAACAGTCTGGCAGGGGGCTGATGGCGGCTGCAGGAATGTGTTCTCGGACGAGGATGGCGCATCCTCGAGGACCACCACGCACATAAGGTAGTAGGAAGGGGGTGAAACCCCGCATACGCAGTGGGCGGTGCTTGCTTAAGAGAGTCTCCTGCAGGAGGAAGATGTCTATATTGTCTTTGTGTGCGACTTCTTCGAGCAGGGAGCGGCGTGCAGAGGCACCGAGGATGTTCCACTGCAGTATGCGGAGGGAGGTGGGAGTTGAGGTGTTGGCGGTGTTGCTGGTGTCTCCTAGGTTGTTTGGGTGGGAGTAGGAAGGGGGGACCTGGAGCGGGGTCTCCCTCTCTCCACAGAGCACTTGCGAGGTTGGTGGGGTTGGGCTTTCATTGTTTTTTTGTACTCGGTGGGTCTGTCGGTAGATAGGGAACGGTTTCTGGCGTCTCGGGGTGTGTGTTTTGTACGGTTGTGTTGTCTGTGGCATGGTTGATGTGTGGGGTCTGAGGTGGCAGGAGGTGGAGGAGGCTGTGGTGAGGTTTGTTGTGGGGGAGTGGCTTGGGTTAGGTCTTCGGGGGCAGTGGTGTGGGGGTCGGGATGTTCTATCCAGTTCTGGATCGTTGAGGATATTGCAGAGCGGAGGGGGCTTGGATCTATGGGCCGATTGAGGACATGTTCCAGCATAGACACCATTGTGTTGCAAAGCATACGGCCTAGATTTTTTATGTTTTCTGCCTTGAAGATGAAGTGATCTTTGGGAAGAGTGGTGTCTGGTTGTGGGGTTTGTGTGAAGGCTTCCAAGGTTGTCTGAGTGCTGGCGTCCTGCTTTTGGCGTGTGTCGGGAGGTGGTTGGCAGTGTGGCTGTGTGGGTGGGGTGCGTGGTTGGTGAGGTGGTTTTGTTGGGGGGTGGGGAATTGCCTGAGAAGTGACAGTGGGGGTTGGTAAGGGGGGAAAGTCGGTGGTCAGCTGGGGAGGGGGTGGAGGTGGAGGGGGTCGGTGGGTGGCAGTACGTTGGCCCCAGGTGAAGGTGTTTGAAGGTGCTAGGGGAGCCGTGAGGTGGCCTTGGACCCAGCGCACCTCCCTCTCCATCCCCAGCTGAACACGTTCTCTTCTGATCGGGCAGGCCTTGTTCCATGCGTGATGGGTCCCGCTGCAATTTGGGCAGCGTGCAGCGACCGGTTGCTGAGCCTTGATCTTGGTAAGGCAAGCCTGGGTGGAGTGGCGGCCGCTGCACATTGCACAAGTTGGCGGGCGGGAGCATCGTGTCTGGTGGTGTCCATAACGTTGACAGTTGAAGCAACGTAGGGGTTCTGGTGTGTAGGGGCGCAGCTGGTATTTGCCCCATGTTCCTAGGTCGAGGACAGGGGGAACAGGGCCACGCATGGAGACTATCACCTGCCTTGTTGCTTGTCCTTTGACATGGCAGCGTTCTGCGTTTTCGACGATGGGGTGAACTAGGATGGCTGTCATGGAAAAAGAAGTTGGGTACTTAGTAAGTACGTATTTGTGTAGACTGAGGTTGGGATCCCGCTTTTGGATGCTGATTGCTTCCCCAGCCACGGAGTCAAGGGTGGTCAGTGCATTATGGGTGGCGTCATCCAGTGGGACAATGGCTGTGTCCATATTTTTTAACTGAATGGTTTTGAATTTGAGGGAGGGGTGTGCAGCGGTTATGGCAGTGACAATGTCATACGTGCATGAAAAGTTTTCGTTTGGTGTGATGATGAAGGCAGGGTATTTGTGATGAGGTTGTGTGGTGGGGAGAGGGGGTTGCATTTGCTGGTGGTTGTGGGCATGGGGGATGAGGGGTGTGGCTGATGCAGTGTGAGCTTTTGCAGCAGAGGGGGAGGTGGCTGGTGGTCCCAGAGGGCAGGCGTTCTTGGCAGCCGGTCGTCGTTTTTTTTGAACAAGGGTGAAGCCTTCATTGTCGTCTTGCGGTGGGGAAGGCTCTTGGGCGGAGGTTTCGGGGTTTCCGTGAGGATGTGCGGAGCTCGTGGGGTCGGTGGCGTTGGCAGAGTCGTGGTCGGAGGTTCGAGGGGAGATGTCTGTGTCCATAACCGGGGTAGAGTCAAAGAAATCTTCAGGATCGTAGTCAGGTCCGGTCAGGCGTGGTTTTTTTGCTGATGTCGGTGCGGGAGCTGTCTGTGTCTTGGCTGACGTGGGCTCCATGCTCGAGATTTTCAACACAGCAAAAAAAAAAATAAATAAAAAAAAAAATAAAAATAAATAAATAAATAAATAAATAAAAATAAAAATAAATATATATATATATATATGTATCTAACCGATAGATATATATATATGTGGGAGGTATTTATTTACTCAGTCGTTCATTCATTAGTTCTAAGCAGCACACATACATATATACACCCTTACACACATGTATATTCAAATGAAATTAAATATACTTGAGTGTATGAATGTAAATCGGTATGTATGCTTAAGCAAGAACAACGAAGGAATCGATCAGGATAAATAAATTATCAGCTACAATCCGGCGGTTCCCTACAGTGCCGGGGGGCCTAACTCCCCGTCCTCTAGAGGACGTCGTGAGAGTACCCCGACACTGCCCCGTGAGGGACTTACCTAACCCTAGCCCTAACAGAATGCCTACCCTTGCCGCCTCCTATAACCAGGCCTCTAAGGCCCCCCTTCATGGAAATACCCTACGGTATCCCTTCAGGGTTCGGCGTCGTACTACGGCAGGGACTCTAAGTGGCAGCCGGAAAGCAGCTGATATGGAAAAAAAAAAAAAAAAAAAAAAAAAAAAAAGAAAACACAAAGTTTCCTTAAGCTGTGACGTGAAAATCGATCTCTGAGCTGGAGGAGAGACAGCTGTGGAAGTCTTGGGTTACGCTATCCACGTTTCACTATGGAGCGAGGATGTTAACACATCAGGTGATGGCGCGGGAAAGCCGGATCGCGTGCCCTCCAATCCCGAAGGAGATCCGACGCCCTCCAATTAGAGCGCTGTATGCTTCTGGCTACAGGCTAGTGGAAGGTTGCAGGTCTCTGCAGAGAGATGTGCTCGGTGCGGCAGCTGGTGAGAGACTGATGGAGGAGCGAGGCGTCGGTGAAGGCAATATCTAACCCATCCATTTCCAAAAGCCATCCCAGGTACCAATGAAATCGTCTGGTGGCAGCAGAGTAAAACGAAAATCATGATATGAGTGTGTGTGTGTGTGTGTGTGTGTGTGTGTGTGTGTGTGTGTTTTAACAAAGAGAGACAAACAGTTCGAATGCACTACAAAAGCCGCTTGGGCAGTAGGTCATATCTGCCAAAGCATTAGTCTGTGGATACACACGCACGCACGCACACACACACACACACACACACACACACACACACACACACACACACACACACACACACACACACACACACACACACACAGCTCAGGTGCCACTATCGCGCAGCACCTGAACTATTGCTTAAACTTGCCAATACGAAGGGCGCCATAAAGCTCAGGAAGCACACAAAGGCGAATAAAGCAGATAAAAGCATGTAAAGCCAGCCTACGCCATCCCTGTGACACACCTCCACTCTTGGCCTCACAAACAAAGCCTCCCACTGACCTAACGCAACTAAAGCTGACGAAAAACGATGTGTCTCTTATGTCAGATGCAATGTGTGTGTGCTCAGCCATGAATTCAGCTGTTCTAACTTGGAAAAATAATAGAGGAAAAAGCTATGACCGGCACACGTGGCAACAGAAGCGCTTCCTTATGCATCAAACCCTTACACTACAATGGGTTTCTATTAATCTGAAGAAAAAAATCGTGTGGCCTTATTAAAAACAAAATATCATGCCCAGGAGACTTGGAAAATAATATCCTCCCATGAACATTTATGTATACTGGGTTGGACGGAAATACAAGTAATAAAAAAGATAAGTTCTTTGGTTTATTTCCTTCTCACACGTGTTACTCACTTCCCTCAAATGTTACCGCCTTCACTGCCAGTCTATAGGGCATTAAATTTAAAATAACATGACTTGCTGAAGGGCGAACATTATTAGTTTTTCGTACATTACTATATATATATATATATATATATATATATATATATATATATATATATATATATATATATATATATATATATATCCAGCAGAGGTCTTCCCTAAGCTACAGAAGAGCACCAGGCGGTAACAATAAAACATTTAATTGGCGTCTTTGTACCGAAAGGAGTAACACATATTTATGGACATACGCGTTAGTTCATAAATTCACAAAAATCTATGCATTTTCAGGGGATACTTCTACGCAATAATATGAAGATATGTTCTCTGAGAAATACAGTTACTATTCCCGTCATCTCACATCTTCCTTCCAATTTTACCTCAGCCTAATACCTCAGAGCTCCTACGTCTCTCCCCCCTCCCCTTCACCTCTCATCCAGACTTCATTTTGTCAGTGGTACCAAGGGAGTACGATGGTTACTTACTCTTCAGCCATAGATACCAGGATGTTTTTTTCTAGTATCTTTCTTCTTGCTTTCCTAAAACTATTATATTCCATTTAGCAGAAACCTTGAAAGTGAGAATTGACTTATGGCCTTCACACACCCCTTCCATATCATAGGCCTTTCAAATTATTAATGCAGTCGTTAGGAAGTAGCAAGAATAAACCACAAAATAGGTCATCGTAGTAAATGCGTCAAACGTTCCAGATGATATCAACGTATCCTTGGGCCTTTACACTTCACAGGGTATATGAGCAAGATTGTTATCGTTGTTTTTGCACTCATAGTTATTGGGTATTATTTCCCTTTATCCCAGTTTATTCTACCGTCATTTCATTGTTCCATTTCTTCATTCACTTCTCCTTATCCCCAGTTGCTCTTGCTTCAGTGTTCCATATCCATTTTTACTTCAATTATTTCACCCTGCACTCTTTTTCCTACGTATGTCAGCCTATCTAACAACGAAAACAGCGAATTATTTTTACTACAGTATTTCCATCTATTCATTCTTACTGTAGATTCTTTCACTAGTCCCTCTTGCACCATCTGTTCCTCCCTACCTCATCATCCCCCATTCCTATGTACCTTATGATCCACCATTTTCCCTTCCCTTATTTTTCTCACTGCTATTCCTCCCTACCTCATTATCCCCCTTTCCTTTCTTTCCTCACAGTCCCCTATATCTCATTTCTCGCTGCCTTACTCTCCTTTCTTTCTCCCTTCGCTCACTGTTCTCTGTTTCTCCCAACGTTCTTCCTCCCTACCTTTATGCTGCCCATGCCAGCCTACCTGAGTGGTCACTACGACTTCCCTTTACGGTAACCTTTATTGCCTTACCCATCTCTCTTCCCCTTTCCATCCTCTTGTGTCTGTCCCTCCCCTCTCCTTCACCCTCCCCCCCTGCTTCTTCTCTTTCTTTCCATCCATCTCTCACACGTTTCAACTCCTTATCTTCCCCCTCCCTCCCCACCATCCACTGCCCTTCCCTCTGTCCATCCTTCCTCCTTCAACCATACCCCCTCCCCACTCACTCGCCTTTCTCCCAGCCCCGTCACTGCCCCGCTTCCTTAGCCTTCTCCATCCCTCACTCATTATCACTCTCCATCATCCCTGTCTACTCCTCCACCCTCCCTTACTCCTCTCCCTGTCTAGCCTTCTCTTAGTTTCCCTTTCTAAATCGGTCTCCTCCCTCCCATTCCCTCCTCTCCCTACCCTCTACTCTCCCTCACCATTCTCTCTCTCTCTCTATCGACTCACACCCATTCACTCTTCCCATCCTACTTCCCACATGACTCCCCCTCTCCTCTAAATCGACCCCCTACCTTCCTCAAAGACTCTTCTTTCCTCCAAAACCCCTCCTCCCCATCTATCCCTTCCTGCTCCTTCCCTTACATACTTTCATTTTTTAGTCAGGTAAGGTTACAAAGTTTACCTGCCTTCAAATAAAAGTAGATAAATACAGAGAAAAAAAAGAAGCTGGAAAGAAAAATAACGACTAAAATATAACGCCATTAAATACAAGGTCACTGAAATCCGCTTTGCTGATACTAAGACCCAACGCCTTCAAAAGGTTTTCTGGGTAGGAAATCCTGGAAATAAGATCGAGTATCCTGGAAAAAGCGAAGAGTTGCGTATTTTCCTGAAGAGTACAGCAAAGGGAAAGTAGTGTGGCAGGGAAGGACTGAATGGCCAATGGGTTTAGAATCCTCAATATTTTTTGGTTTATTTGAGGCAGAGAAGGGTCTGTTTTCGGTGATAAGCATTGTTTTTCCAAGTAGTTGTTTCAGAAGAGTACAAAAAACATGATTAATTTGGACAAACAGGACCGAGTAGATCATTTATTTTGAACATACTGTACGCATATTTCATTATATTACATCCTCGTCACTGTTTATGTATTTGAACTTTTTTAAAATCTAGTTTAGACGATTTTATACAGCTTAGGAGAGACTTTTATAACAGGCGTGGTGAGATATGGCAACGGTTAACCCTCCAAAACAAGAAGCCCGTCCTAACTTTAATTGAAAATCGTCCGGTGGCAGCCTGAGCAAAATGAATGTACGCCATCGTAGTGAAGGGGTTAACTGCAGTTGATGGTTATGTTATCGGTGATGCAAAACTGAAATGTTGCGTATTTTCACGATATCTCAAGCCAAACAAGTGGGCAGGGAATGGAGGACTGTGCACTAGCAGCCAATGGGAATGGAATTGGTTACATCTTCAGCGCCGTCGGAATAACGTGAATACTCAGCAAAAACGAACTCAGAGTGAAATTAAAGGAGCTAGCAACACTCTCAGGCTCCTGTGAATCTATCTTGAAAAAAATCGTGAGGTGTTTGTTAGCAAGGAATACTAGAGTTGTCCCTATCATGAGGGGGTTGAGAATCATTAAGTAAAGCTGGTTATGTTGGTCGAAGAGTATACGGTGGTTTTATCGAAAGACCTGTGAATTTCTGGTGTATATCAATTAATTAATTTATTTGATTAATTATTGTGTAATTCAGCTGTATAGGATTACTGGGCAACTGTGGAAGCTGTTGAGTGCCATCATCCAGGACTGTCCCATTCGACTAATGTATAGGAGAATCACCAAGCTTCTTCCGTATCGTTAATTTGTAGACATAGAACGTTATTATATTAGTATTTGTTCATTGCATTCTGTCTCGTTATGAAAAGACATAAATACCATCAAAGAGGACAGTAGAGAGCAATAGGAAAAATAAATCTCTTAGGAAGAAATGCTGGGAAGCCTACTATGCACACGAGAATACAACTCCATTGGGGCCCGGGAGCTGGTGCAGACGTAGGAGGAATCATTACCGTGGATCACTGAATATTTAAACAGTTTACAGTGCGGTCGGAATCTCGCTACGAATACTGCATAAGGTACGCAGAGCATAATTATATAGCCTACAAGTATTTGTAAGGATACAATAATTTGTGAGACATATTAAAGGAATAAAGCAAATTAAATGAGCAGTATTGTGAATTATTTTAACTTCATAATGAAAGTAGAACTGGAAGATTTAAACTTACATCTGGAAATTATGTTTACTGAGAAGATAGTTTCCAAGTGTAGCTTGAAATGCAGGCAGGAAAGTAGGTATGGTTCTGGTACATATTATCACTGATGCAAAGTCGGGCTGGCGTGTCTTTCTTCTGTCTGTCACACCGAGCTGACGCAGGTGATGTCCTCTGTTGTCCAATCTTCCTAATGTGTATTTTATCCCTTCGGTATCACGGCATCTTTTTTTATTCATCTTATTCTCGCTGTCGTCAGGTAATTTATTCAGATGAAGAGCGACTTTTCGAACTACATGGATTGGAGTGGCATTCATTAATTTCTTGCTTAATATAGTGCTCTGCTAAACTGAATTAAATCGTATGGTGGGAATTAAGGTGAAACTGAATGGAACAGGCATTGGTGTGTAGAACCGGCTCCTATGTTCGCTGAGGTAAAGTTGGCCTAATATGGATCCTTTTGACTGTCACAAAGAGTCGGAGGAAGGCAAGGATTGAGGTGTGTCCCCCTCCAGCCAATCTACCTAATGTGTATGTGTGATTACTCTTAGCGATATTACTCTCACCCTTCCTCCCCTGTGTCCCTCTACCCTTGACATCTGACCTTTTCCTTATTTATGATGCTGGTGAAAATCTACCCTTTGCTTACATCTGAGAGAATCTGGTTAATTTGTATCGGTTGGTTACTATCATCTGTCTCGCAAATTACAGTACAAGCCATCTTTCTCATCAGCCTAAAGATACTCTCCCTCACCCACCTCGCACACAATTGTAGCCTAACTTAATCTAACCTAAACTTAAACTACTACTCTCCAGCCTTTCTCTCTCTTGCTTCAAGTAACCTAACTCAACTCCCAGTCTAACCTAAACCAACTCTGTCCTCTCCCGATGACCGTGCACATAACATATCTTCTACTAATCGAACCAAACATAAGCCAATCTAACCCAACCCTACCCATCTCACCTAAACCCAGTCCAAACTAACCTAACTTAACCTGACATCGTAAATTGCCTTACCTAATTCACTTAACCCATCCTAACCGAAAGCAACCTACCTTAGCGGAACTTAACTTATCTTGGCACAGCGTAATACATGTCAGTTTAATTAAACTCAGCCCACGTCAGTCCATCCCAACAACACAATCTTACTTAACATAGCCTAACCCAACCTAGACTAACACATCACATTCCAACTCAACTCAGCTAAATCTCAGTCTAACTCAGTTCAGTCTAAACCAGCCCATAGCGAGCGAGCGAAGCAAGCGAGCGATGTGTATTCTCAGTTAAGTTTGGAAATGAGCAGCCCTGCCCGACCCTGCCCAGCCCGAGCCGACCGTCACGCTAAGCATAAACTAATAAATTTACACCTATGTGAAGTAGAATTGAAAGTCTTTCTGCATGTGCTACATTCATTCAATAAATTTTGTTATCAACTAAAAACTCATCAGTGAATGTGTAGGAACTCCTTGGAATCTCAAGTTTCCAAGGGAGTGTTCTGCTCTAATCGGTGAACGCATCAATTATGAAATCAAAGTAATAGAGATTTTTCGTCATAACATTGTTTCTTGGCATCAGCTCTAGCAATTTAATGTCGGAGATTCCGCCTATAACATTACATTAACGTTATTGCTATGTTTCGTTTTTGAAATCACCAAGGGAAAACACCCCATTTCTAGTATATTAGAGGGAAATTGTAATAACATGGGGCTCGTTCGCTCGTCATGCGCTCACAAAGCGCACTTTACTGGTTTAACCTATCTTACGACAATCCAATCCAACCCATCCCATCCCATCAAAACCTGACAACCAAACCTACCGGAACCAACCCAGATCAACCAAACCCAATCCACCCTAAGGAACTAACCTAACCTAACCTAGCCCTAGCCCAACTCAACTTAACTCAGCCCACCCTATCTCTACTTAAACAAGACTCACCTAATCTAACTAAACCGTATCTAACCTAACCTAGCCTAACTTAACCCACCCTAACTAAAACTAACACACTCTAATAATCTAACCCCTCCACCCACAGTGCCCCGGGCGTGGGTCCTAAACTCTCCCGAGATGCACGTGCACCGAGGCTCGCCCATCAACCTCACGTGCGTAGTCACCCACGGTACGGAGCGGCCCGTCTACATCTACTGGTACCATCACAACAAGGTACGTCACTTGGAGAAAAGGGTGTAGAGAAGGTACTGTTGGCGGGGTTGAGTAGAGGGTAGATAATAATGTACAGGAGAATGACTGGATCAGAGAAGGTACAGTTTGATAGGGATAGGTAGAGGATAGGTAACAAGGTACAGGAGAATTACAGGGTAGACACAGTGACAGAATAGAGTTAGCAGATAACAGTGCACAAATTATTATAGGGAGACAAAATGATGGGAAAGAGATGGAATTTGTAGGTCATGGTACAAGGCACACAAGTTATATGCATCCTCCCCTCATGTAGCCCAGCAAAGGATATTTTACAAGGAGAGATATAAAACCTAACAAGAACAGAGTGAGAAAGAATACATCATCTCACAAAGGCAGTTGGAGAATATTATAAAAAAAAAAATAATGGGGAGATGAGAATTAGAGAGAGAGAGAGAGCTCAGACGTATACTATTAACCTTTTCACAACGATGACGCATTTTTGTATATTAGTACTGTTATTTTCAGGCCATTTTACTTGGCTTTGGAGCAACATTCCGAACTGGAGGGGTTAGATTTAGCCTTCATTAACCCCTTCACTTCGAGGGGGATGTCCTGAGCCGAACTTAATAATCTGACTTTCGCTGAAGAAAACAGAAAGGAAATAAGCTAAAGGAGTCCTCAGGCTAAAGGGGTTAACGCACAACATGTTATGCAATGAGAATAAAAACAGTAAACAAACTGACAGCTACCATTAAGCCCCCAGCCTGTAAATACTTGCCCCGCCATAAAAGCTTCTGAAAAGGTTACGTAATCTGTCATATCAGCAAACCTCTTTCTTTAACTAAACTGCCGGTAGACTCATTAGTGACTATAAAAGGGAAACTTCCTTCTTCAAGCGCATCAGGTTATGAAAGAAGGTAAATAATATGCAGGTTAAGGAAAAGTCAGTCTCCATCAGCCTTTTCACTACGATGGCTTTTCATTCTTCCTACTCAGACAATTTTGTTCAGAGTAATTCTACATCATCTAATGCTATGGACTTGTGAGATGGGTAACACTCTTGTACCATGGAATACAAGGATTATAAGTTTTTTCCTTTAGCAATGTGACACAGCTTAACCCCCTAGATGTTTTTTTCTATTAAGTCATTGCTGTCTCCAGGTGGTTATATCTTACTTAGAGAGAGCTCGAGGTGTCAGATATTGTCTTTATTCACTCCTTCATTATTAGAGGTCTTGCCAAAGCTTAATTTGGTGGTCTGGAAGTAGCACGAATATTTCAGCCATATACGTCACCGGGCTAAAGAAGTTAAGGAAGTGAGAGCCAGTTACAGAACACTGAAGTGGAGAGAGAGAGAGAGAGAGAGAGAGAGAGAGAGAGAGAGAGAGAGAGAGACAGACAGACAGACAGACAGAGAATGAAGAAACTAGAGCTGACCAAACTATACGATGTCCACTATAACTTGACCTAAAGTTAGCATCTCTCAGTCTTGAATGCTGAGGTGTACCAGGGTATTAAAGCTCTAATATGGTGCTAATCACGAAGAGGTGTCACGGAAAGGACGTAGGGCCGTCTTATTATCGTATTCGTCCACTGTACTACCGGTAATAAGCCCACAAAAACGAAAGCCTCCAGCAAGTTAAAATGGACTAATATCATAACCCAGAGATTGAACGACTGAGGAAACTGAGGAAACACAACTAAAACCCATATACGTAGACATACTGGTTTGTAGATTCGGTTACACAGAAAGACTTGGTTGGACTTTTTACTTTACAGTTTGCCTTGCACATTTGACATTACTATTACTGTCTGATATTCTTTATACTGTTTAGCTTTTCAATACTGATATAATATTCATCAGCACCATACAAGGGACCATTTTTCTTTTCTCTTATTATGGACACATCAAGCTATTTTAGTTAGGCTTTCCCTTGACGATTTTGCCCAGCTGGGGGAAAATCCATTCATCAGAGGGAGGAAAATTGGGTAAATATTTAGCAGAAACTTTATCTCGAATTCATGTACTCTGAACTTTTTTTCTTTAATGTCCTCTCCATTTGCTAACTTTTTTCCTTCTATAACACTTCATAGCAAATTACCACCTTCCCCTGGGGTCATTAATACACCCAGGGATCTTTTGCGAGGGAAGTGTCATAGAGGAAAAGTGTCAGCAAATGGCGAGGTATGCTCAAGCGAAAAATCCATGTGCTGTGTCTACTAAATATTATCAAAAATTTGTCTCTTTTCAGTTTTTGAAATGCTAGAATTTTCCTTACATACAATGACCAAGACTTAACATGAATAAAATACCTTGAGAACATTCATTTCAACGAAGCGGTTAAGTAGCAATAGGAGAATAATTCGCTGGGGAATAGGTGTTACGAATCGCCTACGTCAGCGAGAATACGCCCCAATTAGCTGGCTCTGGGAATGCCTTTAACGACGGATTTAGTGGGGAAGGAATGTGAGTGCAAGCGAGTACCGCGTAACTGCCTTTTGATGAAGAGTAATTAGCAGTCTGGCGAGATTAGCGGCAGTTTAGTAGACTTCAGTACCAATTAAAGCGGCTATCATCTTATAAAATTAAACTATCCCTAACCTACAGTAATTACCTGTTATTACTCCAGAAGAATCACTGTTTTTATCACTAGCCACTTAGGAAATTACTACTCCATGTTCTGTATTCTGTTCACTTTTACTTGGCTTAAAATTTCCATGCCTTCGTCTTGAGTATTGAGCTGTAACAAGAGATAAACACTAGAATATATTGCTAGTCACGAAGAAGTTCCATGGGGAGAATGTAGAGTCGTAGCATTGTCCTCTGCCACCGAACTACGTGCAATAAGCTGCAAAGGGACTAAAATCTGGGTCAAGTTAAAGTGAATGGATTATAGGAACCATTACAAGCATCTCTCCAACAACAGTATACCACTTTATTTACCACTCAAGAACCAATCTCTGTTACTTAAATGCCAGCTGATCACAACAATAAAGCATTATTTACCACTTAATTCTCTGACAGCAGCCACTTTAGTCATCTGACAAACATTACCACACCAATTTCATTACCATATTAGGGGATCTACCATTTAGTTGCCTCTTACAATCATCTACATAAACAGTATTATCAGTACTAGTCACTTTACCACTTAACGAGCACATACTATCCCAAATAAAGAATTGTTGCCCACCACACTTATGGACTCTGATTCCAATCCCTTCACTATGAGTTGTCACCAAAGAATAAAATTGTTTAGATGTAGCAAGTGAAAAAATGTACAAGTCATCGAACAGTTACGTAAATTATCACATGAATTACCGTCTCTTTCCATTTTCAGGCTGATTTGACTAGTAACTAAAGAGATTCATATCCGTTTCACAAGTAGGACTCATAGTTTCATGCAGCCACAACTTGGTATTTAGGTTGTGGGAGTTGCGCCGTTCTGTCATGTGATAACAAACCGACCATAATAACAATAACTGTACTACCAAACAAGGTCAGACAACCACCATTCCACCCACCACTGATATAATCGAATCTGCTTTGAGATAACATTAACCAGAACACACTTCCTCTATTGATTCCAGCTTCCCATTTTCATCACACCAGTCATATCACAACATTCCCAACATACCACTCACCATACCAACTTCACCACACCATTCTCATCACCCCACACTACATCACGCTCACTACACCACTCTCATTACCCCACACCACACTACTCTCACCACGCCACTCTCACCTCACCACACCACACTACCCTCACCATATACCACATTACCACACCACTCACCACACCTCTCTCACAGCACCACATCATCACAGCACCACGCCACAAGAGAACCCTAAAATTATCCCTCAGAAATCCTAATCAAGCCTTAATAATTAACACCTACACTTGACGTCCTTTAAACCACCATTACCTGTACAACTTCAGAACCAGGAACTACAAGTCACCAAACAAATTAGGGACCGTGTTCTAAGTGACTTTAGAGATTTCGTAACACCTCCCTCTTAGCGATCTATTTTGCATATTACGAGTACACTTCAGTATCCTCTAGTATGTCACTGAGGCAAGCTAGGCCAAGTTTAAAACGCTATTAATTACAGACAAGGAAAATTGAGACAGTAAGAAAATTATAAAGCGAATGAGGTGTTACAAGATTCTCCTTCTCCACTTAGAATATGGTCCTGAGAGTCTGCAGAACGCCACTTGAATATCCTCATGCTGGTGCGTCCTTTACCATTTGCGATTTCGACACAGTAACTCACAACACCAGAAGAGTCCAGAATACACCACTGAGAGAACCGAACTAGTCTCTCTCTTAGCACCACTTAAAATTACAGATTATACCGCCATGTAAATGATAATCAGACACTCCCCAAACTACTTAATAATCGAAAGAACAGCTAACGATTGTCACTTAAGGGCTCCACTACACTTACAATTGCAACCACTACATTACATAAGGAATCACATCACACCACTTAAGGGCATCCACTGTACAATTTAAAGACCATCAGTATGCCACTTCACCACTTAAGGGTCCCTACTACGACACTCAACCCCCACGTGGTCAGATTAACTCCAGCATTCTATCTCAGCTCACGGTACACGATTTCATTCAGCTGAGAGTGAGTCACAGGAGCCAGCGAGTGGTAAGGGGCCCCGCAACACCACTTAAGGGGCCCCACAACTGCAGTTACCACTTAAGGGGCGGGCTGGTATCTAAGTGTGGTGGGGCCAAGTCAATTTTCCGGTGGTGGAGGCTGCACAATGCGGTACCCACTACCTCGCCCCCCAATCCTGCCTCTCCTTTCTCTCCATGTTCTCTCTCTCTCCCTCCCTCCCCCCTTTGTCTCCCTAGATTCCCTCCATCTCTCTCTCTCTCTCTCTCTCTCTCTCTCTCTCTCTATTTTCTACCGTACTAGTTCTGCATATTTCTCTCATCATTCCATTGCTCTTATTCTTAACCTCTTATACAATGTCTCTTCTCATTTTTGTCTCCTATCTTACATTTCTTTCCTTGTTCCTCATTTGTAGTTTCCTTCACATCTTCACACAGTATGTTTTTCTTCTTGTTTCTTTTTAATTCTTCTTCTTTTTTCTTCTTGCTTCTTCTTATACTTTATATCCTATGTCACTTGTTCATTATTATCCCCGTTTTCTTTTTGCCCATCTTTTTCATTTGTTAGTCACATCCTTTTGTTTTGTTCCTTACCCCACCAGTTCTGTCTGTCTGTCTGTCTGTCTGTCTGTCTCTCTCTCTCTCTCTCTCTCTCTCTCTCTCTCTCTCTCTCTCTCTCTCTCTCTCTCCCCCACATTCCCAGTACCATCACAACATATGAAATATTCAGAACATTCTTATTTGGTCCGCCGGTATTCTGCTGTCCCTCTCACCTCTCTCTCCCTCTCTCTCTCTTTAGTTTTCTGTTTTTCTTTCAGGTTCCTTAAATATTATAAAATTATTCTCTGTTTGCCCTCATCTCTCGTGTTCCCTTGCCACTCACCCCCATTCCTACTCCAATCCCACCTCACCCACTCCATTTCCACTAAATCCAGTCCCACTCATCCCTTTTCCGCCCCACTCCATCCACTCCATTTCCATCTACTCTTTGCCCACTCATGTCACTTTCACCTCACACACTCCATTTCCACTTATTTCAATCTCACACGTTCGTTTCCCGTCCCATCCCTCCCACTCACTTCCCAACCCATCCCATTTCTACCCCTCCCAATCCATTCCCACGCCTCCTCCCCACCTACTCCCCCCCTCTATCCCACTCCATTCATACCCCATCCACTATTCTCCTACTCCTTCCTACCCTCTCCAATCCCAGCTCACTCAGTCTATTCCCATCCCTGTCACTCCATTCCCATCCTATCCCACTTCTACCCTTCCCAGTTCATTTCCACGCCTCCCCATCCACTTCCGCCCCATTTATCCCCCTCCATTCCTACCCAACCCACATTCATTCCTCCCCACTCTCTCCTCCTGAACTCCCACGCCTCCCCAGCCCCACTCCATCCCCGCGCCGGAGTGAGAGAGGAAACGGTGGAGCCTGAAGAAGAGAAGAGGGTGTAAAAAAGGAATCAAGAAGACACCTGCACATTGGATTCCACCCCAAGGACTACACCCACGAAAAAAAAAAATACTGTATATTAAGTCAGAGCGGGGTTGGTCTGACTGCCCATCTTATACTGGGGATAACTATTATTTCATTGCCTGTGTGTGTGTGTGTGTGTGTGTGTGTGTGTGTGTGTGTGTGTGTGTGTGTGTGTGTGTGTGTGTGTGTGTGTGTTTTATGGGATCGATTTTTGTCAACTGTGATAAGCACTTGATGATCTCCAAAGAGGTTACATTAACTGACGAGAAATCATGGTTTTCTGAGACGGTGTTGCATTTCGTTTTTTAATGCCACACCTCTCTAGCTTATGTTTTTTTATTGTCATCAGATGCTGTCACATCAGGACTTAAATTAGTCAGGTTTGCCTCATTTATCTCTCAGGTTTTCCCACTTCATAAGAAAATCGACTGTTGAAAGGGAACGCTAAAATCCTAGAGTATGTTTTGGTTGGAAAAGTACTGAGAACTGTAAATGTCTTCCAGTCTTTCTTTTTCTTCTTGATGTATTAAACATTTTATTATTTCTTAAGATTATAATGACAGTTGGGTGCGGAAGGTGACATGTGAAAGTCGGGAAGAGTTGAAAGAGGCAAACCAAAAAAGACCTGGGACGAGGTCATAGAGTATGACTTCAGGGATAAGGAACTGAATATGGAGGCTGCCAGATATCGAGCAGCATGGAAAGCCGCCATTAGGTGACCAAGGTGACGCATGCAAGCATGTCAGAGCCCCAATAAACGAAACGATACAGTACGATGATAGGGTGCCTTATAAAGATTGCTTTGCTCTTTTTACTCCCTATTCCTCCATTCCACCCTGTTCTGATCTTTTTATTCCTGTCTCTGAACTGTTCTCATTTCACCCCCGTCCATTCTGTTGTTTCATCCTATTGTGCTCCACGTTCCCCAGGTGCTGGACTACGAGGGTCGTGGTGGTGTGCGGGTGGAGACGGTGACGGGGCGGGACACAGTGAGCCACCTGCTGGTCGAGAGGGCCGGACCCAGGGATGCGGGACGGTACACATGCTCCCCTTACAACGGGGTAGACGCATCCATCAACCTACACGTACTCAACGGTTGGTAGTATTAATTATGCGCCTTGGTATTAGCCATGTTTATGTTTGCAAGAACCTGCATGCCATCGACATCATCTAACCGATTACAAATAAATGCTAATATATGGAAGAACCAGTATATATATATATATATATATATATATATATATATATATATATATATATATACTCACCCTACATACACTCTCTACCAGACAGCCTAAGCCACATGGTAGAGATACATTGACTTTATCGTTCCCTCTTCGGTCGGGATAGACCGGTCCTGCAGTGGACACTCAAACGGCTGATCAGATGAGATGACTGTATATATATATATTGTGTGTGTGTGTGTGTGTGTGTGTGTGTGTGTGTGTGTGTGTGTGTGTGAGAGAGAGAGAGAGAGAGAGAGAGAGAGAGAGAGAGAGAGAGTCATAATATGAAAATGGACAAACAGGATGTACAGGGGGGAGGGGGGTTAAAAAAGCAATGTGTCCGGGAAGAGTGTAGAAGGGGAACCGGGAAGTGAACTCCTTGGAGAACTAACCTGCATAATGCTGCAGCAAAACTTCTTTAAACTTCCTCAACGAAACTTTCTGAAACGGATATTGATTCATCGGGAGGGAGGACGCAGCAGGTGTCCTCAGTGGGAATCATTGAATATTATCCTTTACTAGCTGCGGGTAAGGGACACAGGCGGTAAAGTTTAAAGCCTTTATCATCTTCCTGGCTTCACTTCGTTTCTCGGAATAAACATCCTTTGTCATGTCTCTCTCACATTCTTTCTCCCTACCTCCTCTGTCTCATTCCAACTGGCTTTCCCTTCCTCCCTCCTTACCTCCTCTCTTTGATATAATTTCCCTCCTCTGTTTCACTCTAGTTCTCTCTCCCTCTTTCCTGTCTCACTCCAAATTTATATTCCTTCTTCCTCTGCCTGCTCTATTTCCCTCTCCCTCCCTTCTCTGTCTTATTCCATTCCTCGCCTCCCTCTTCCTTTGTCTCTCTCCCTTCCTTTCTCCCTCCTTCCTCTGTCCCCCTCCGTTTCTCCCTCCCTCCCATCCTCCTCTACCACAGCCCATTTATCTCTCCTTCCCTCCTTTGTCACAAACTAAATTCTCTCTCCCACCCTCGTCTGTCTCATTCCATTTCCCTCCCCTTCCACCTTTGTCTCATTCCGTTACTGTTTCACTCCCTGATCTGTCTATTTTTCTCTCACTTCCTCCTCTCTCTTACTCCATTTTTCTCTCACTTCCTCCCTTGTCTTGTTCCATCTCTCTCACTTCCTCATCTGTCTCACTTCATTTATTATTCCTGCCTTCCACTCTCAATCCACTCTCTCTCTCGCCTTCTTGTGTATCTCCCCGTTTCTCTCTCGCCTTCTTGTGTATCTCCCCGTTTCTCTCTCGCCTTCTTGTGTATCTCCCCGTTTCTCTCTCAGTGCCTTCCTCTCTCTCTCTCTCTCTCTCTCTCTCTCTCTCTCTCTCTCTCTCTCTCTCTCTCTCTCTCTCTCAATCTATCTATTTATCCATCTATCTGTCTGTCCGCCTGTCTGTCTTTTCCTTGGTGATCTCTTTTCCTTTCCGTTCCTCACTGTCTCCTGTCATCCTCTCTGTCTCCAGTTTATCTCTCTTCCTGTAACCGCTTTTTGTCCCACCACAGTTCTCTCTTCGTTTTTCCTACCTTGTCTCTCTCTCTCTCTCTCTCTCTCTCTCTCTCTTCTCTCCTCTCCTCTCCTCTCCTCTCCTCTTCTCTTCTCTGCTTTGCTCTTCGTTCACTCCCTCCTTTCCTCACTTCCACCCACCTCCGATCTGTCTCTCTTCCCATATCCGCCCTCTGTCTCACTCCATTTCTCTCTCCCCGCCTGCCTGTCTCTCTCTCTTTCCTCCTCATCCCTCACTCTCTCCTTATCTCGCTTCATTAATTTTCTCCCTCTCTCTCCCAGCTCCGCTCCTTCACACCATTCTCACCGATTTCTCTCTCTCACTCACTCTCTTTCCTGTCCCTTCTCTCTAACTCCCGCAGTTCCATCACCTCGCCCCCCATCTCTGTCTGTCTGTCTGTCTGTCTGTCTGTCTGTCTCTCTCTCTCTCTCTCTCTCTCTCTCACTTCCCTTTCAAATTAATCTCTCTGCCTTTACTTCTGTGCCTCATTGCCTCTTCGACATGACCTATTATTCTTACACACACACACACACACACACACACACACACACACACACACACACACACACACACAGGGAGATGCTGATACCAGCAACTGGTTATCGGTGTCGATCAGAAAAATACTTTTTCTCTCTCTCTCTCTCTTTTCACTTTGTCTCCTCAAGAGATTACCAAACTTGTCTTTCACTTATCGAGGAAGGGTTGAAGGATGAGGGAAGAGGTGAAGAGGGAAGGAAGGAGTGAATTAAAATGAAGGAAGAAGAGAAGTAATGAATGAAGGAAGAAGAGAAGGAACCGAAGGAGGAAGATGGGAGAAGATGAAATAAAGAAGCAGATGAAGAGGGAAACCAAAAATAGTAGGATGAAGGAAAGAGATGAAAGAAGACAAAATGAAAAGATGTAAGGAAATGACTGAATGAAAACTGGTGAACGATATAAAAATAGAAAGACAGATAATGAGACAGATAGAAGAGAGAGAGAGAGAGAGAGAGAGAGAGAGAGAGAGAGAGAGAGAGAGAGAGAGAGAGAGAATTTTCTAGGGGACTGGGAAAATAATGAGGGAGGAACTCGGGGAGACCCATAGGGAGGCCGGGAAATAATAGAGGAAGCTTGTGTGGGGAAGGGAATAATACTGAGGGGAAATAGAGGGAGTCTGGGGGAAAACAAGAAAAGGGAGTGTATAGGGACAAATATAGAGTAATAAATTATAAAAAGCATAAGGCAAGGGGAAAACAGAGGGAGAAAGGGGAAGCCTGAGGAAAAGGGAATGTAGATCGCAAAAAAAAGGGAGAAGCAGAGGAAGAAAGAGGAATAACAGTGAGACATTAGGATATAATATGGGAAGAAGATGGAAAATAGAGGAAGACAGCACTGGCGTGGTTTTGGTTCGGCTATGGCTAGACAAACACAAATACTAATAGATACACAGATAGGTAAATAGATAGACAGAAAGACAGACAGGCGAATAGATACACAGGTAGATTAAAAGACAGACTGGTTAAGTGACTAATGTAAACCATGATGGTGGGGATGACAAGGAGGTGCCGAGAGCCAATTAATAATGATGCCAGAAAACAATGATGAATGGGAGGTAAAGGTGGGGGGCATAGGAATGGGTGGGAGGATGGGATGGGGTACTAAGAAGGGAATGGAAGGAAGGAACTTTAAAAAATCGACTCTGGGATAATGGAATGTGGTGGAGGTGGTGTGTGTGGGTGTGAGAGAGAAAGAGGGAAGGGTGGATGGGTAGGTGGGGTGGATTAGGGAGGGGGCATAACGTGGGAAAGGCAGGAGATGATTGGATGTGGAGGTGGTGGGTAAATGGAAGGGAATTAGGAAGAAGGGTTGGGTGAAGCCAAGTTGATTGTGAGGGAAGTAGATTGCGTGTGTGTGTGTGTGTGTGTGTGTGTGTGTGTGTGTGTGTGTGTATGAGAGAGAGAGAGAGAGAGAGAGAGAGAGAGAGAGAGAGAGAGAGAAATCAGGGTGATGCGAGGGAAGCGGGAGTTAACGTTGGGATGATTGCATATCCGATAATGAATGCGGAATGCCGATATATTTGATTAAGAGTACTACCCCGTGTAATTTGGCCAAGATAGAGAAGTACAGGTCGGGAGGAAATATTAATCAGGCTAAAACGTATCAGTATAGCCTCAACCTCTTCACTACAAGAATCATCATCATCATCATCATCCTGAGTCATTTCAAAGCACTGGAAAAGGGATACTCTGACCTGCTTGCCGTTTGCCTGTTCCATCCAGTCTCAGCGAATCTCCGCATCTCTTCTCGCCCTCTTGTTGTCTGTCTGCCTCATTCGCTCGATCTCTGGGTTATCGCTGCGTTGAACTGGTTGCCTAGTCGTTATACATTCTACGAAGGACACGATCGATTCACGTCCATTTTTGTCTTTTGAATAGATGGTTCCCTAAGCTGAATTATATCGTCTCTCAGAAGCAACGATACAGGAAGCCATCATTGCAGTATATTGAAGAGATTAAACCCTTCAGTGTATTAACTTTTTTTTTTAATTCTTGCTATCTCTGGACAGTTTTATTCAGTTTTGACGAGACTACGTAAATTGTTGGAGTCAGATATAGCCTTCCGTATTCCTATAAGATATCTAGTCAGTTCTGAATGGAATTGCATGTAGGTAACAAGACTTAATCGGGAGGGGTAATGGAGATGGTTTCCTATCTCCTAACTGAAAAGGTCCTCTCGAAAGTAAGTCTATTTGTCAGAAATCATTAACCCCCATTTGAATCAATGACTTATTTCTCATTGTTGTTCCTTACTTCCTCCAGATGATATATATACGTCTCAGGATAGAACTTCCTATAATTATTAAGTTTCACTCCCAACATTAGCGATAAAATTATGTTTTTTTGTTGTTTTATGTGATTCATGAGATTTTTACGTTCATTCCCTCTGTACTAACCAGTTTTTTAGATAGGCATCACCCGTAAACTTCTATCCCAGAAAAAGCGAGTGGAATACAACAAGCCATTTTAGGCATTAACCTATTCTTACCCTGCTTTACCTCACCTTGGCCAATCATAACCTTACCTTAAAAGTCGGCTTTATAGAGGGCTGTCTAAGGTACCATGAGGCACTGCGTAGCATCACGTAGAGGACGTCAGCTACTTCCATGCATTATATACGAATGCAATATCTCCCATGTTATTGATTTCTGACGGAAGTGTCATAGACGATTATGCGTTTATGTAGGTGAGATATAACTACGTAATTCCACAAAAATAACCGGGGAATGTTGGGCCTGAAAAAATATATCGACATTTCGAAGATGTGGAGTTAGATACAAGTTTCCTAACCCCTACACTGCTAGACGTCTCCCCTAAGCTGAATCAAATAGCCTAATGGTAGCAATGTGTCAATAGTAAAGCATAAAAATACGTCCTTGGAGGGAAGAGAGTGACCCTCAGATCACAGCAGGTTTCCAAGTAAATTCATCCGGTCTCAGCCCCCCCCAAAAAATAAAAATAAATAAATAATAATAATAATAATAATAATAATAACAAAATCAAAATGGCTAAGCCCCCCTCAGATTTAACAGCTTTAATTTCCTGAAGTATTTATTTCATTACACTCGGAAGAGCATCCATGTAGAAAAGCGGTTAATGAAAGCTGCATCTAATTCCTACCAAGGCAGTATCTAATTCCTACCAAGGCTGTATCTAATTCCTACCAAGGCTGTATCAAACACCTACCAAGGCTGTATCTAATTCCTACCAAGGCTGTATCTAATTCCTACCAAGGCTGTATCAAACACCTACCAAGGCTGTATCTAATTCCTACCAAGGCTGTATCTAATTCCTACCAAGGCTGTATCAAACACCTACCAAGGCTGTATCTAATTCCTACCAAGGCTGTATCTAATTCCTACCAAGGCTGTATCTAATTCCTACCAAGGCTGTATCTAATTCCTACCAAGGCTGTATCTAATTCCTACCAAGGCTGTATCTAACTTCTACCAAAGCTGTATCTAATTCCTACCAAGGCTGTATCTAATTCCTACCAAGGCTGTATCTAATTCCTACCAAGGCTGTATCTAATTCCTACCAAGGCTGTATCTAATTCCTACCAAGGCTGTATCTAATTCCTACCAAGGCTGTATCTCATTCCTACCAAGGCTGTGTTTAATTCCTACTGTCTGAAGTATATCTAAGTTGTATAAAGTGTATAAGTTGCCGAGTAGTAGCGTGATTAAAACGAAAAGTGCGTCTCATAATGTACAGGTTCAGAGTTAAAATTAGTTATCTTATTACTGACGGACTTAGTGATCAATGAGCAAAACAAACCCAATTTATACATAACACGCCTAAGTAAAAATAAGTACTTGACGCGGGAACCTCAGGGCTCTTGCTGTGGTGTGGCATTACTTAAGTCGCTAAGTCTGCGAAAGTGAAGCACCCGGCGTCCGTAAATCACTGATGAGAGAAGGGTGGACAGGGCCGCTCCTAGACATGCTCTACGTCTAAAGATAATCAAGCTACACCACGAATCTTTTAAAAAATAATGGAAAAAAGATTAACTCAACTACGGGAAAGATATGTGGCAAATTTGTGACAAATGCGGAAACTAATCAGACTCCAGAAGAAAACTGTGGAATGAATATTTGTCTTCGGTGTGGGTTAATAGCAATAGTTTCTTCCCATGTCATCCCTAGGGCATGTTTAAAAAAAGGCACCAAGAAAAAAACATGACAGGTCCATTACGTGATTAGGAAGGCGGTGTTTTCTTGTCTGTGTATTTGTGTTTATTATTTGTTTGTTTTGTGTTTGTTGCTGATGATTTTGTTAATTTGTTGTAATTGTTTATGACAGTGGATGAGTTTGTTGACTTTAGGTAATTGGATGTGGGTTCTTGCTGCCGGGAATAAGATTATGGGGAGAGGAGGGTGGTGTGGAGGAAGGAAAGGAGGAAAGTATGAATAGAGTGAATAGAGATGTAGATGAGAAAGGAGATATGGAGAAGAGTCGGAAGGAAGGCATGTAAGAGAGATGGGAGGTTTGGAGAAGAGAAAGGAGGAAAATACAGTTGAAAAGAGGAGAGTATAGAAAGAACAAATATAGTAAGAACAAATGAAGTGAGTAGTGGTGGGGGAGTGTGGAAGAGTTCATGGATCAACAGACGGATGTATATGGATGAACAGATCGATACACAAGTACAGACAGAAACAGATATTGATATATGGATGGAATTAATAATTGTTCTTTATTCTTCATTTATCTTGTATTAATCTCGTCGTCTTTGTACTTATTGTTTTTATATTGCTGAAAAGTAACAAGAACAACTGTATCATGTATTAACCTTTGTATCTCTGTCTTGGGGCTAAGATGCGAATGAATGTGTTTGAATGGATGAGTTAATGGGGAGTGTGGCGTCCTGTCTCGGCTACCTCCCTTTCCTTGGGGGAAGCAGCCTAGGTATATAGATAGATAGATCTCTGCCTTATTCGTTCACGGTCCAGCAGCGGTAGCAGCAACATCTCCTCCTCTCTCCCGCATGGCCTCTACTTCTGCCACAGCTCGCGACCCGTTGAGGGGGGCTGACCTGGCAGCTGAGCCTGAGGGAGAAGAGCAGACCACCACCATCACTGGCACCGTGAAGTGGTACAGCATCAGGGCGAAGTACGGATTCATCCGGCGCCAGGATTCTGGCGCCGATGTATTTGTACATCGCTCAGGGATCGCTGCTACCTCTTCTCGGCGCCACTCACCCTTGTTACGCCAGGGTGAGACAGTGGAGTTCCATATTCTCCAGACACCGAAAGGTCCCGAGGCTATACACGTCACTGGACCGGGGGGTGCAGCTGTGCAAGGCTCTGCCTATGCACAGCGGCGCCCCACAGCCCAGGGGCGGCGGCCTGGGGATCCCCGATGTCCTGGGGATGTGGACACCATTGTCGCCATGTGCATCGCGACGGCGAAGGCTTTCTGTGGCGATGACAAGGCAGCTATGCTCGTTCTACTCCCTCAAATCTTTGAGAAGAACGGGCTGCCACGCCTTGTCATCTCTCAGAGCTTCGCTCGTGATGCACGGCCAGCCCTGCGTCAGGAGCGTCACACCACAACGCTGCAGCCTCCCAGACCCCGCACAACACCGCGGAAAAGGCTGCAGCTCGACGCTCCCCTAAACAGGGCAACTGCCGCCTCCTGCTCTACCTCTGCCCCGCCCATGGACATCGACACCGCCGATGATCACCGCCCGCCGTCAGCAGCTGAGGGAAGGGTCGCCTCTCCTGTCTTTTCCATCATACAGGAAGAAAGCGACCACACCTCCCCCTTACCACCTGATGCTGTCGTGAACCTCCAGGCCACCGAGGAGGCATGTACCTCTCCCTCCCCACCACCGACATCGAACAAGAAGAGGTAGAGGAAGAAACAGCCTAAACCACCGCCACCAGCCGAGATAGATCCTGAAGGCACTACTCCACACGCTTCTGAACCTGACCTCAGCTATAACGACACCCTCAGCAAGGCAGAAATTTCCAACATCGTAAAGTCGGCCTTTAATCCCGACATTCTCCTAGGCCGTCTAAAACAGACAGACGTATCCTTATTTTCCAAACTAACCAGCCCCAGCAGTTGCTCGTAGAGGCTGCTCCACTGACATCTCTGATAACTCTGGCGGGCTCTCCACCCTGAGCCCGGGTCCATTTTCATAATAAAATGGACGAATCTCAACAACAACAACGCACCCCCCCCCTACACACATCTACACGCAAGCTAATCAGTTTCCACATCTTAAAGTTGTACAAACCTACCTACGTGCAAGATATACAAGGAAAGTTATTACGAAAATGGTTATGGTCATCATCTTGCTCGTTCATTGGCGAGTTTCCTTAATTGGCCTCTGTGTGTGGTTTATGGCTTCTCTCTAGACTTGAAGGCCTTGTATCTCAGTACTTGAAGCTTATTGATTCCTTGTTTTTTATACTGTGATAATTATAGGTCTTTCACAATAACCTGGCCCATTATTTTCGTCCTTCATACATATATCTCCTGGTCCATTTTCTCGTCCTTCATACATACATCTGCCACCCATTTCTGTATTACCTTCACCTTCACTTGGTAGATTTTTGTCCTGTATACCTACTTCGACCATCCATTTCTACTGTACACTCACTTTAAGCTGGTCCAAATTTACGTCTTCCATACAAACTTCGCTTATCAATCAATCAGTTAGTCAGACAATCAATCTAACTGTCTACCTGTCTATCACCAGATGCCTTAATCCCGTCAGGGGTGACCACAAATGAATCACCTCCATGTCACCCTTTCCTCCTCCATATGGCGACCTTCTCTGCAACTCACGCCCCCTTTTCTCACCTCAACCCTTCCTCTCTAACTTCACTCCCCTCCACAGTTTCTCGTATTGAAATAGATAATTTTCTGACCTGAAGTTTCCTTGTCTTGCTTCACTCCTATCCAAAGGCCTCTCGTATTGAAATAGGAATCCTCTCATCTCAAGCCCTCTCCTACTTCTCTTGTCTCCAAAGTCTCTCATATTAAAGGCGATACACTTTCTTAGTATTCTGGTCCACCTCGGTCTCTTAAATTGGTCTCGGGTCCTCAAGGCACAATCAAAAGCTGTAGGTGTTTCGTCTGGGCAATAAAACGATTTCTTTGAGACTTCCCTTCCAGTTTATTGGCTGTAAAATCTACCGTTCTTGAGTTTTCGGTGATACAATACATTTTGTGTTCTGGCATGACATGTAAGTTAATTGTGCATCTTTTTTTTTCTTTTGAGAGAGAGAGAGGGGTGAGTGAGTGTGTGCGTGCGTGCGTCCTTTACCGCAGCATTTTGTAAGTAGAAAATGGAAAACTTTGACCAGTTCCCTTTCGCTACCTCAGTCCATGTAATAAGGTGCTGGAATTTCCTATCAGCAAAAGGCATGGTATCACTTTTCTCTCATGTCATCTCAGTTTATATTTTTATTTTTATATTTTCCTTTTCCCTACTTTCATTTATTCTTTCCCCCATTTATATCCTCCACACTCCTACCTTCATTAATTCTTTTCCTCATTGTAATTTCCCTTATCAGGCAAATCACTTAGGATCCTCGCAAGCCTGTACTTAGAGCCGGTAGCATCAGTGGTTATAATCATTCCAAGCAGGAAAATTATACACTTGAAATACACAGCCTCTTCGACTTATGGTCCTCCTCATTATAAAGGGTGAGGCATAAGTCTGTAGGCATATGGAAAGGACACATCTGAGGTTATCCTGTGTGTGTGTGTGTGTGTGTGTGTGTGTGTGTGTGTTCGTTATCGTGTTCGTGTTCTTGAGGCAGTTCTGCTTCATCACCAAACTAGCTCCCGTAACATCACTAACCAACACCGATGACTGGCACCTCAAATCACTAGCTCCCTCGACCAGTGCCCAGTTATCAAGCCTCTTCCCCTGTATGTTGCTGAGAGGAGAATTGGGTGATATTTTTATAGCCTCGTGACTGACTTGAGATGGCACAGTACTCGTTACCAACAGTGTATCAGGCGCCTTGGTCATAATTCTTAGTCCTTTCAAAGAGATTACATTTAAACGATTCAGTTTAGGTTTAGGATGGACTAACTTGCCTACCTGCTTACCTGCCTGCGTGCCTGCCTGTCTGCCTACCTAATTACCTACCCACTTACCTGCGTTCCTGCGTAACTGCCTTCGTGCCTGCCTGTTCGTCTACCTACCTGCCTGCCTACACACACACACACACACACACACACACACACACACAAAGGCTAGGGGTCCAGACATGTTTAGGGCTATTTAATGATGGGATGAACCCCGTGATAACACTAGCAAGGTTTTGTTTGGTGTGTCCTGCCCTCTGTTTCTCAGCTTAACGAGCACTGACCTCCCCAGAAACCTGTTTATTTATTTCCATATTAAGACAAACTCCCCATTTACCATATAATTATCGAAGTTCCTATTTATTCTCTTAGTTATTATTTATCTTCTATCTTAATTATCCATAGACTACCCCAAAGCTGTCTCATTATTACCATACTAATCAGATCCACCTCTTTCTCAGACACTCTTTCTCAGTGTAATTATTTATCCCAAATCCAATTTATTCTCCAGCTCAGCTAAACCCACCTTTATGTGTTAGTTTTATGTTTTTCCTTTGTATTATTAACTTGCCTTATTGTGAAACGTTTGGTGGTTATATAAGTGAAGACAAAGGATTAAGTAAGCAGTCCTAAACTCTGGTTGAGACAGAGAACGTTGATAAGGCAAAAGAATGATTATAAATGTATGTCGACCCAGCATCCTAGCCGTCAATTCTCCAAGTCTAGAGAGAGGGCCGAGGGAGCGCAGTGGTGAATGGAGTCAGTGTGGACCGCGAGTGAGCTAAGAGAGGACGAACGCCCCTGTCACTCCCTCCAGGGACAGAGTGTCGCGGCTGTGTTAGTGGTTCGGTTCCTTACTCTCCTGCAGAAGTCTCACCTCGAAGCCTCCTTCCCCTCGTTCACAAGTCTCAAAAGCCTCCTTGAGCACCTACAGCAGTATTTTTCCCCTCCTGCAAAAGTCTCAAAAGCTTCCTTGAGCACCTACAAGTCTCATTCAGTGGCCTACTCCTCCTCCAGAAGTCTCAAAAACCTCCTTCACCCCCCTGAAGAAGTCTCACCCAGTCCCCTTCCCTCCTGCAGAGGTCCCAGCTCAAAGCCTTATGGTTTACATGCAGTGTATTTTTCTGGAATAGAACAGTGAATTGACCTAACATTTTCTGAGTGTCGATGATCCTGTTAGCTCCGTGATAATGAGGGACGGCATCAGTGCTTAGGACGATTGTGTGATACCATTCCGGCAGAAGTAACTAAAACTCCATTAGTATATTTCTTTACAACGAAGCATCTTTAGGCTGGTTGAGAAGGTTGCAGAGAACCTTCAAGACACAGGAGGTTCACCTGAAAGGATAAATACGATTCCGGCAGATATAAGGACAAGACACAATTTTTTTCGCTACGACAAGAGTACAAGCCTTCAAGCTGGTTGAGAAGGTAGCAGAGAACCTTCCAAATAGAGGAGGTTCAAGTCCAAGGATGATGGTGGAAGAGATGAGACTTGGCGACGGACGTAAGACTGAGGGAGATGGTGGCGGTGGCGGGGGTCTACAGGCAGGCCAGTGGAGCGCCGACCCCGAGACTGGGCTGGTGACACTGACGGAGGCGGCTCTGGCCAGGCTAATCAAAGCTGACCCCATTGACAAGTGGTCTCAACTCGACCCACAGCCAATTGCAAGGTAGTGTGCTTTGAAATTGTCGATGATAGTATGATGATGGTGATGATGATGATGATGATGATATAATGATGATGTGGACCTATAGCAATGTGGTATTAAGTCGACCCATAGCTAGTTGCAAGGTATTTGGCCATAGCACTTTAATCTGGTCGTGTGTATGATGATGATAATGACTGATGATTTGATTCTGCACAGCCATGACCAAGAGTTCATCGGAATTTCTCAGCCAGCATTGCGTCGTATCTTGCGTATTTCTCTTTCCTCCCCAGAGACAGGGAATATCCTTCCTTCCCATACTCTTTTCTTGTGTACTTCATATTGATATCACATAGAAATAGTTCATGTAACAGCCCACATTGCCACAACCGGTAGGGAATGTGGGCAAACTTTGGCTGTCCCGTACCACACCACTCTGAGATTTTAACCTTCCTGTATTGCAACGTAGTATATTGATGATGTGAGCTTAAAGCAAGGTACTGTGTTAGTACTGTCCTTGGGTGATGATGGGAACGGTGAGACTTGCACGGAACCACTTTGATTTTGCTAGTACTGGCCAGAACTACTGATGATAAGGGTTCGTTATTGCTTGTGTTAGTTCTTGGTGATGACGGCAACCTGTTGCAAGGCAAAAAAGTCAACTTTTCTCCTCGGTCTGTAACTTTAAAAGGTAGTAAAGGAGAGATGACTGAGATAGCGTGATCGAGTTATAGTGTCCAGTCACTAGGCGTACAACGTATCCGAGAGGGCAAGGGTAAATTTGTGGCCCTTATTTTCTGCAGCATTTGTCGTTGTTTTGGCAGATATCTGGTACCACTGGAAAACAGCTTTCACCACAGTTTAAATATGTGAAGCAGAGAGATTTAAGGTAACTATAAATTAAACTTCTAAAAATAACTCGTAAAAAGTACCCTAGTGGTGCAGGTGGCCGGCCTTCTCCCGGCTGTTTGTCTTTACTTGGCACGGACGAGTACATCATATTATCTGGCTGGTGGAGAGAGAGAGAGAGAGAGAGAGAGAGAGAGAGAGAGAAGGCTCCATTTCTCACATCGTAAAGTGGAAGGTAATCTCTATCTCTCCTTATACCCTAGATAGATTGAAAGATAGATAGATGAGCAAAGATTAGTTTGCCCCTTCTACCCTAGAGCAATATAGTCTCCGTCATAACCATTCCGAGAACATCACTTCAATTTTCCTTCTTGTTACCGCCAGACGATTTTATTCAGCTTAGGAAGGATGACCTCGAATAAAAGCTTTTCGCGGTCACCTACATTCCAGTTCACGGTACTCTGAATGACAGTGGTAGCGTACGAGCCAAAATCCACCATCATTAGTCTACAGTATAGCCCTTGTTACGGTATATTTCCCTGGTGTGCTTGTAAGTGTGCTGTCGCCTTTTGTTCCATATTACAGGTTGCAGTGTAGACTTCGGAGCTCCCTTTTCTCAGCGATTTATTGCGTGTATTGCACCTCGGCCTCTTACTGGATGTTATTAGGAAAGTTGTTGTTTGTTTCTCGCTTTTTTCAGCTGGAATAATCCCTTCAGTAGGAGAGGCTTTATGTTAGAAAATAAAGCAGCGTAAAAAAGGTAAATTCTGGTTAAAGAGGATCATGACCATTGTATTGTAATTGGGAACGCGAAGGGGAAGTCAAGTACTGTCCTATGATTTGACGGTAATTAAAGGGACACCTGTAATTAAAGGTGATTAGCCCACATCCCTCACTGCAGGTACGGAAAGGTGAGACGTGTCCTATCCTCATCAGGTATTTCAAAAATTGTCGTAACCAATAGGGAGCTTGTCTTTACATTTGCGCTTTCAATTTTAATACTGAATCCTGGCTGCAGCATCCAGGTGACGTCCTGTTTATTCTTGTTGTTACCAGACGATTTTATTCAGCATAGGAAAGGTCTGTCGTACTGGAGGGGTCATCTCTTCCTGTTCTATAAGTCTGTCCTGTGTTGAATAAAACTGGAAGAAAATATTAAGGAATGAAGAAGGCATCCCCAGGGTCAGAGAGTTGATCAAGCAGACCTAAGTGTGTGTGTGTGTGTGTGTGTGTGTGTGTGTGTGTGTGTATCTTTTTCTCGCTGCCATGGACTCACCTAGGTATTCCACTGAGGCAAACATCATACCCTTATACTTAGCGGAGGGAACATATCGCAGTCAGGGGGTTCATCTGTCCATCCTCGAGTTTGGCATCAGTTGGGATTCGGAATAATCTTTTTAGTCGCGTATTCTCGTCAGGTAAGTAAGCTCCCTAACACCTTTTCCTTACCGGTTTATTTTTGCTTGCATCTCATTAATAATTCCTTGCATGTTATTTTTGCCTTCCATGATGGTGTTTAAAAGATATACGCAATATACAGGAGAGTAGTAAGGTACACTATGGAAAATAATTCGCTATGGATAAGGTGTCAGGGAGCCACCTTAACCGACGAGAATACAGGCCTTAATCCCATCAGTCTGAGCATTATTTCCTTCACTACTGCAGACAGAGTGGCACAAAAAAGAAGATATGGAACGTTGTGGTGGCGCTGTGGATGTGCTGGTGTTTTTAGAGAGAATGGAGAATGCGAGACTGACTAGGAGAGTATGTGAGTGGGGTGAAGGTGGAGGGGGTGTGGGAGAAACCGAGGATGAGATGGAGGGGTCGGGTGGAGAGGTAGATGAGTGAGGAGGGTGTAAACTGGAGAGAAGGAAGCGGGATGGCAAAGGATAGAATGACCTGGAGACGATAGATTTGTAGCCACCCTTTCCTAGATTCAGGTATCTTACTATAATACTCGAAGACAAATTAGAAGAGGCCTGGTCTAAGCTGAATGAAAACGTGTGGGTGATAAGAAGATACCGATGCCGAGAAACGTTTGTATATAGAAAGGATTAATGGGGGCCTTCTAACAAATTTACAGATACCGAATAACGTTTGCATATAGATGGGATTAATAGAGACTTTCTGGTCGATATACCGACACTGAAAAACGCTTGCATATAGAAGGGGTTAATGGAGACTTTCTAACCACGTATTCAGCGTAGGTCAGACGGGTTCACCTGACAGCACCCCTCCACCTCGCTCTCTTCTGCCCAGCGAGAATAAAACGGAAAAGACGTGATCCTATCGTATCTGGGAGTCCGGGGAGGTGCCAGATTCAGTCACGTTGTTACCACACGTGCGAATTTCCCGCTACTGAGTGAAATCTTCCCGGGTTAATGCCTTGAATCCCGGTGATGTCCATTCTTTTTTTAAGTTTATTCTTGTTATTATAGTCTGTTTGTTTTCATCTGACGGAACCAGACCACTCCCACAAAGAGAATGCTAAGTCGTGGTTGCGTGAAATTCAGTGGGCCTCAGTTAAGAGATAGAAATGAGTCTCCTTGGTTACTAGTCAAATCTGCTCTCCAGCACGAATGCATAAAAAAATACCCCGCCGAATTGAAAGGGTTAAATTTGTTATCACGGAAAAGGAAAAAAAAGTTTATAAGAGATAGTTTTCCACCGTTTAGCCGCAGTTCCTTCTTCCATGCTTAAAAAAATAAAAAAAATTGTCCCTCGGCTGAATAAAATCGTCTGGCGTTGGTCATAGAAACTGGTTAACTCCTTCAGTCCGATGACACAGTTTTATTTTAATTCTGTCTGTCTATTTCTGTCTCTCTGTCTGTCTCTGTCTCTGTCTGTCTGTCTCTCTCTCTCAAGACGATTTTAAACTTGGAAAAGACCCTTAGTGGCGAAGGGGTTAATGAAGGCTAGATATAACCCCTCCAGTTCGACAAATCCCCTTTAAGCTGGATAAAATCGTCTGGAGATTGCACGAATAAGATTACAGTACTCGTAGTGAAAGGGTTGTGTACCACGTTAGCCACACCGCACACCCTCACTCCTCGAATTCTAGGACAGTGAATGAAACGAGGTACACTTAAGAGACATAAGAGTTCTGCCTGGTATTCTGCTGCTCCCACTTAACACTTAGAGAGAGAGAGAGAGAGAGAGAGAGAGAGAGGGTGTGTGTGGGGGGAAATCCGTCACTTTCCTGTATTGTATCAGAGGGAATGATTGGGGGGAGAAGCATACGAAGCCTCTCCCAGCTTAGGAATATTAGGCAACAGAGGGAAGTAAAAAGTAGAAGAGATGAGGTGAAATATTGGGTGAAGTTTTTGTGTCTGGCTGTATAGTACTGTTACACAACTACACTTTCACACACACACACACACACACACACACACACACACACACACACACACACCTCAACCCCAGTGCCCTTTTATGCTCAGTGACCCGTACTTAGGCTATGGTGTCATGTGTTTACTTCTTTCCAGAGCTGAAAATATAGTCTGAGTATTAACCCTCTTATTCCCTGACATTTTATTATTCTAGCTATTTCCAGACGATTTTATTTAGTTAAGAGGGTCTGCTTGAAGTGGCAGGTCTTGATATAACCCTTAAGAAAGCCACGACATGCCATGACCGGCACAACAGCTGAGCAGAGAAAAAATAATGATGCTCTTGTCTTGTCTAGCGGAAAAGGTTTGGGTGTTTCTCGGCTATACTTGGCTCTATGGGAAAAGAGAGAGAGAGAGAGAGAGAGAGAGAGAGAGAGAGAGAGAGAGAGAGAGAGAGAGAGTTCAATAGCTGGAAAGGAGACAATGCTTTGGTGTTCCTCAAAGCAGGGCAATTTTACAAGCCATACTGGGCAAGAGTTTTACTTATTGATACCAAATTTTAGCTGAAGTATTGTCTTCTCACTCGATTCGCCCACTTAAGAAAAGTATCCTATCCTTGTGTGTGTGTGTGTGTGTGTGTGTGTGTGTGTGTGTGTGTGAGAGAGAGAGAGAGAGAGAGAGAGAGAGAGAGAGAGTACGAGGATGCAGACAGAAATAGGAACAAAACACATCCAGTAACTTAAACCTCAGACAGAGTACCAAGTGGAAGGGACTCAAGTTTTAGGCCACATTACAAAACACACACCAAAGCAATGTACAGGAAAAAGCACCACTGGGCCAGAAAAACAATATACGAAAAACAGTAGGGCCTTAAAAACAAAAGACAACAAGGAGGGCAGGAGATCAGGCTGTGTTGATTGTCTTGATTGTCTCCTCTATCTGACAGAGCGTTGGACACTACGGGAGTCATTTCTGGTCATTGTCTTTTGTTTTGACTGTAACAGTGGGCCAAAACAATAGAAAAAGCAACAGAGGATTCTAAACAGGAGGCAGGAAGGAGGGCGGGAGGGAGGGCTGTTATGTACTGCCTCTTCCATTCAACACAACACTAGCAGTTGGACCTAATTATCTACGGGAGGATTCTCTCTCTCTCTCTCTCTCTCTCTCTCTCTCTCGTTTTTTGTCTCTACTACATTAGAAGGACGCATCGTGCCGATTGTGTACCCAATTTTTTAACACGAGAGTGAGAGAGAGAGAGAGAGAGAGAGAGAGAGAGAGAGAGAGAGAGAAAGTGTAAATTTTTCCCTGTAGTACACATCTCAGACACTTCTAAATAAACACACACACAAACACACAAACTTATATACACAGAACAGGCGAAACTTGGACTGTTACACCCGTAGACTTTCAGGCAGCAAAATTTCTTAACGAATATATAGCCGATCGAAAGTTAGGTTAGGTCACTTTGGGCAGGGTTTGGTCTGATTAGGTAATTTTTGGTTGGGTTGGGTTCAGTTCGACTAGATATAGACGGATTAGGTTAGATTGCTTTAGAATACGTCGGTTTTGATAGGTTTTGGGTTGGGTTTTATTTGGTTGGGTTAGGCTGGGTTAGGTTCGGTTGGATTAGGTCATTTTAGGCTTGACTGAGTTGGGTTAGGTCGGGTATGGTATGGTTAAGTGAGACTGGGTAGGATTAGGTAGGGTTAGATGCGGTTAGGCTGCATCAGAATTAGTTAGGTTAGGTATGGAGAAGTTATGTGAGATAGTGAGGTTAAATACAATTAGACTGGGTTAGGTGAGGTTGTTAGATTAGTTTGGGTTATTTTAGGTTGAATTAGGTCATTCGAGGTTAGGCAGGGTTCAGTTTGAGCAAATATGGATAAGTTAGGCGAGACTGGCCTAAAATAAGACTCATAAAACCTTATAAACACAACCCCCTCCTCCCATCTGATTCTGTGACCTACGTCTTGGCTTCAGTCTTTCTCTCCCTATTTCACTCTCTCGTAAAAGTCTTGGTCCCTGTCTAAACGCCTAAATTTATTGCATTGCCAAAGTGGTTTATGCATTGCGGTCTTTTGTTGGTCGGCCCTTCCAAAGTCAAGTATCGCAGGAGGTGGACGTGGTTTTGTGTGTGTGTGTGTGTGTGTGTGTGTGTGTGTGTGTGTGTGTGTGTGCGTGCGTGTGTGTGTGTGTCTCTCTGTGCTTCGTGTTCCATGTATTTTCTGTATCTGGTGTTCCGCTTTAAGGACACACGCCATCCCTCCACACAAAACACCCACTCCTTTACATATCCAAACCTACACACGTAGCCCTATCGCCACCTACGTAACTCCAACCTCACCTCACACACGTAGTTCCACCTCAGCAGACATAGCCCCACCTCCAATCATTCGTACCGTACACTATAACATCTTGACAATGTTGATGCATGTCACTTATGGCCCAAGTACGATATGGGAAGGGGACAGTGCAGTGAATGACTAATGTGGAAGAGTGTGGCGAGAGAGGACCTGACGATGATTTTTTTTACTCCTGCCAACAATATTAGCATCATCATCATCATCATCCGGACCTCCTTTCCCACCCAAGGGCAGGGTGAGGTGTAGCAATGTCCAGACAGCACAAACTTGCCCAAGGTATTCTGTTGAAGGCTTACATGTTTTTATGCTCTCGAGTTCCTTTTTCTTTCTCTTTTTTTCCATAGTGTTGTAGTTCTCGTTGGCTATTTTGTGTTTGTTTTTTGTGCTCTCTCTCTCTCTCTCTCTCTCTTTGGGGTGTTTATGCTCCTCTCCTGAACAGCTGTCTTCCTGAACTAAATCAAACAGAAAGGTAACGAATTCTCTCCCATCCATGAAACTGAAACCAAACAATATTTCCTCATACATTTCAGCGTGTATGATAGTTCTGAGTAGCCAAAATATATGTTTATGCTAAAAAAAAAAAGTTAAAATATAATATATTTCTTGAAATGTGAGGTGCATAGTTATTTCACAGCTCTGTCTTCTGTTCAGTTGTTAAAATTTAAACAGAAAGTGTTGTATTTCACAGCTCTTCGCCTTACTTCAGAATGCAAAATATAGTGGGAGTGTAAATATTCTTTGTTTACCTCGCTATCACTGTTCAGATTTCACTGCCTGACGTCTGTGTTGGTACCAGGACACTATCAAGCATTGTCTTGCCTTTCATGTATGCATTTCCTGCTTTCAAATCACTATTTTCCACTGCTTCTCATTAATAATCTTTTGTCTTCCTGTCTTCCACATTTGCATTTCCTACTTCAATTCACCATCTTACACTTGGTCATTAAGTAACTTATTTTCTCCTTCCTCTTTCTTGCTCCCATCCTACGCACTCTTTCAGCCTCTTCCATTTTGGACTGAAAGAATCGTTCCATTTCCTCCACTTCCAAACCCCGCATCCTCTCACGTTTACCTCATTCAGTTGCATGCACTCACCTCTGCATCATGTTCTCTGTCTCTGCCTCCTGCTCTCTGTCTCAGTCTCTCTCTCGGTCTTTCTACCCTTCTCCTTACCTGATTTCCTCTCCTCAGTTTTCCCTGTCCTTGCAACTGATCCAATCTCTCTCTCTCTAAATCTTCCTCTGCCTGTGCCTCTGTCTCTCTGTTAGTCTCTGCTTCCGTCTGTCTCTTTCTTTGTCTGTCTCGGCAGTTCCACTTAAGGTGAAGAGTTTTGAGATGTCATAAGTTGAATAAAATCTCCTGGTAGTTGCACTAATTAAATCTAGTAGACATCGTATTGAAGGGGTTCATTATTGTGTGGATACCGACAAGCAATTTTATTCATTTAGGAAGCAACCTTTCCTAATTGAAAGGGTGAGCTTTAGTCTTCACTTCCCCCTCATTACTGTCCTAAAGAAATACTAGTTTCAAGAATATCATCATCTTCCTGACTTCTTTCTCGAGGTGGGGATAGATTAGGAATAATTTGCCTTCTCACCATCAACTTCTTTGAATTATGTAAGCGTATCTGACTGTGGCGCAGACATGAAATACTCTCCAACTCTGGCACTCGCAAAATACGATCTCTCCAAAATCGCATTATGAAGGATGCAGCAGGAGGAAGATTTATTAGGAAAAAAAGTGCAAGGCAATCTCATCACCAGGAGAGAGAGAGAGGGATACCGAGGAAAGAACGGAGAGTGGAAAAGCTTGCGTAAGAACAGGGTCCAGTGCAAGGGGAAAAAAAATCCCAATGAGAGGACTTGAGATGAAAAGAAGGAGGGTTAATCTTAGTGTGTGAGACCGGGTGACCTGCCAGGTGATGTATGAAGCGGAGGTGGGCAGGAAGGGGAAGTTTGCTGACATAACATTTGCGGGTGGATGAGAGAGAGAGAGAGAGAGAGAGAGAGAGAGGCATGGTTAGGAAGTGGAGGGAGAGAGGTATGTTGGGAAGCAGGAGGGAGAGTGGTATGGTTAGGAATCAGGAGGGAGAGAAATATGGTAAGGAGTTAGGAGCGAGAGAGGTAGAAAGAAAAGTTTAATGGATAATGGGAAAGAGGTAGAAAGAGGTGAGGCTGGAGGAGTGAGGTACAGATGGGGAAGGTAAAGCAGAGATGCAGGATTGTAGTAGAAACGAGGTCAGAATGGAGAGGGGAAACAGAGACAAGGAAAGGTAGAGAGACATAGGAGGAGAAGGAGAAGTAGAGATAAGGGAGAGGCACAGAGGAGGCAAGTTAGAGATAAAAGTTAGGAAGGCAGAGGAAACAATTGGTTAGGTTAGAGGCAAGAGGATCGAGGCAGGGGGAGAGAAAGGAGTGAAGTGAAGCAGAAAGGAAAAAGAAAATGGATAGGAAGGAGAAAGATAAGTCTGCAAGATAGCAAGGAAGAGACATGGGAACAGAGGGACAGGAGAGGGAAATGCCGGAGTGAGGCGGAGAAGCCTGTGGGCGACGAAGGGAGGGATGAAGGGAGGGTGGAGTTCTGTGGATGAGGGTTGAGTCTTGATAAGAGTCCGTGTTAGCATAGACATTTGTAAATTAAAGAACCCGTAATCACTTGTTAGATATTATGAAAAGAAAAAAACATTATGTGGTAGATAACACGTATGAGAGAAAAATAAAATTGACATAGATGCTGCAAGATTATATTTGATGGGAATTTACGTTCAGTGAGTCAGCACTTGAAACCTTGTCCTGTTCTAGCAGTTACCAAAGCCAGTTGAATAACATTGGCAAATGCATGAAATAAAAATAAAAATACTGAAAAATATACGTCAGATTAAATAAACGAGAGAGAGAGAGAGAGAGAGAGAGAGAGAGAGAGAGAAACTAAACAAACCTTTTACGATCCCAGTGAGGTGGTCCGGCCATAATATAAAACTTATACAGAGAAAGAGAGAGAGAGAGAGAGAGAGAGAGAGAGAGAGAGAATATTATCTCGGGCGAGTAAAGTAGACCAGACTGAGGGAGAGTATGAGGAACTGATAGGACTGTCCAGGTGTAAGGATGGTAGTCAGACTTAACTGGGATTCGAATAACCCGGATACAGGAGGGGATACGTGAATATTACGAGGAAAGTGAAGAGGCGGATATTAATAAGGTAGTGCGACGTTCATTTAGCAAAGGCCGGGCAGGTAAGAAGGGCAAAAGAAGCAATAGGAATGAGGAGATACGTGAAAAGGCAGATTCTGTGAGTATGAGAGAGATCAACCCTTTCGCTGTCGTGATGTATTTTCTGCTTTATTCTTGCTATCTTTAGACGATTTAATCCAGCATAGGAAAGGCCTCATGATGAAGGGGTAAATGAAAGTTTTATCTCCAGACGATTTTGTCAAACATAGGAAAGACCTCGTAATGAAGGGGTTAATGGCCGCTATTTCTAACGCCTCCTGTTCAGCAAATCTACCGTATACTGAATAAGGTCTGTAGAGTGAAATATAAATGACGTTCTCGGGCTAAATAGGTTATGAGAGAAAGCTGTAAACGCAGAGAAATAGACTGATAGATGCGCAGATGTGGGTGAGCAGCTGAGGGGAGTGTTCTAGATCTGATGAGGCCGACTGAATAAGAGGAAGGTAGAGTAAGGGAGGCTGATTGATATGCAGGTGTGAGTGAGCTAATTAAGTAAGTTTTCTGGGTGAGATGAGGAAAACTGAGTAAGAGGAAGGTGGAGTGAGGGAGATTTGAGTGTGTGTCAGGTTAGGTGAGGCCAAGGTCTAAACCCAGATCGGGAGGTGTAGTGGAAGTATTCATAAAATAACTTCACCAGAGTGACGATGAACAAGTATCCATATTTTGAACTGTTATCGGAAAATTTTGTGTGCTCATATTTTTTGCTCTAGTTCAGTGATAAAGTTATGAGCAGGAGTAATATTGACGATACAAGTATACAGTGGACAAGCAGTTATAAGCACAAATTAGCTTCAAGAAAGTTTGTGACTGCTGCCATAAGTTTTCAGGATGCGTCCGTGCCCAGGTGGCCTGCTCATCTTTTGCCCAGTTTAGCGAGTCTGTGGAGCCTTGTTAGTCTGTGCCGCTTGCGTCATAACGAGGGTTAGTGAGAAGTGTGTGTGTGTGTGTGTGTGTGTGTGTGTGTGTGTGTGTGTGTGTGTGTGTGTGTGTAGGCCCAGGCAAAATTATTGATACAGACAAACGCATTTAGCTAAGTAGGGAAATAGTTGTGATATTATGGGATTTAGGGCGAATTCATGGATGTTATTGACCCTGTTCTGGATGAAGTGATGGAGTGGGATAGTACAGAACTTAATTGTCTTAGAAATGTGGTAATTTCACGATTGTGTCGGGTTAATTGGACTTCTCGATGATGTCACGCAACCGAGCCTCTGTGCCATGCTTGTGTTCTGGGAGGTCTGTGTTCTCTTCACCCCATCACTTACTATTTATTTCTTAGACCGAATAAAACTGCCAAGCGGTAACAAAATTAACAAAGTACACGTCACCATATTGAAGGAGGTGATTGCTTACGTTGCGTGCCCACTCTCCTGCTCTTCTCAGTTCCTCACCACTTCTTACCTCACTGTTACTGCCCAGCTTCACCGTTTGCCACCAGTGCTTGTTTCCCCTGCCTCACGATACTGAATACTTTGTCTGCTCTCTTTCTTGCAGTCCTGCTTACTTTTTTTTTTTTTCGGTCAACTGTACTAGAAGCACTGTATCGTAACCTTGCTTTTCTTCTGTAGTTCATGTTTGTCTTGATGTTTTCATTCTCTCCCGTACTGCTTGCCTTACTTCCTTTATTCGTTGTCTGTCGTTACTCCCTGTCTTACTGTCTGCCTTCACTGCCTGCCTCTCTCCCTGCCTCCCTGTCAGCACGACTTTCTGCCTGACTGCTTACCCTGCTGCCTGCCTTCATTGCTTGCCGAACTCCATGCCTCACAGTCTGCCTCACTCCTTACCTTAACTACTTTTCCTCAGTACCTCGTCTCGCTACACTTCTTCATTACCAACCTTACTGCCTACTCTGCCAACTAACCTCATTTCCTCCCCTACTTTCTCACGTCGCTGCCATCCCAACTTTGTCGCCACCACCCCATTGTTTAATCTCACTGCCATCCCTTATGCCTGACCTTACCACCATGCCACTACCTAAACTTGCTCTCGTGTTTGATATTCTGTTCTCCTTCCTCACGTCATACTTACTGCTTACCTCTCCTCCTGCTTTACCACCACCCCTACTGCATGCTTTACTCCCTGTCTTCACTTTCTCCCCTCAGTATCCGCATTTCCCTTGCCTTACTGCCCGTATTGCTTACCTCATTCCCTTTCCTACTATCAACCCCTTCCCTCCCCCGCGTGCCTGAGGGCGTGGGTGGGTCGTGTGAGTCACCTGCCTAATATTGACCCAGCACAGACGTATTCCGCATCACAGCTGCGTAGATGGAAATGTGTGTGTGTGTGTGTGTGTGTGTGTGTGTGTGTACTTAAGTGACTCTCTATACCGAAAGTGTTGCTGTTTTTGTGTTATTATCTGCTTGCATGTAGTTCCGCGATTTTTGACGTGTTTTATGTTTATGTCGGTAATTGTGTATTTGTGCTTGTCCTTAAGAGCATGTTTGAGGCATGTGCGTTGTTTTGAGGTTTATTTTAAAGTTTATGGACTTGTAGGTTGCTTATGTAATGTTGCCTGCAGCGTGTATAACCCATGTGTAGGATACAAACCATGTTCTCTCTCTCTCTCTCTCTCTCTCTCTCTCTCTCTCTCTCTCTCTCTCTCTCTCTCTCTCTCTCTCTCTCTCTCATGTCTATATCTGTCTGTCTGTAGCTACCTGTCTATCTGTATTTATGCACTGTATGTATATATGTACTGTATATGTATTTTGTATTTTATGTATATATATATATATATATATATATATATAGAGAGAGAGAGAGAGAGAGAGAGAGAGATATATATATATATATATATATATCTATCTATATATATATATATATATATATATATATATATATATACTGTATATTACATACACTAATTTATTTGTATATATGTGTAATTATTTATCTATAAAATTATGCTTGCGTCTGTCTGTTTTTGTTATAAACTGGCTGACTTTTTATTTAGCGGCTTAGTTGTTCTTAATTTCTTGAACATCACGACTTGTGCATGTTTGATTGTAAGCACACACACCCGGAGATACTGCGCATTAGGCGTGAGAACAGAAACGCATCAGGGAGAACATTTTGATCTACGTAATGCTGTGTTCTGCGGTAAAAGTATATCAGACTAAATAATTTGTTACTGTGTATTGCATCAAGGTAATATTTTGCGGAGCAGATTTTTAAAAATAATAGTTCAGTACCGTGTGTAGGCAAAAAGTCTTATGTCGAGCCATTTTTTTAATATACTGTACCTGTAATTCTTGTGGTGCGTATTAAATAATAGTTGGGGAACATATTCAATAGTAAGGGACTGTATCTAAGTCTTTTACGTGGGAACATTCTTTTGTCTTGAGCCCTTCCGTACGATGTTTGTCAATTTATTCTTTCTGCCTCAAGACGGTTTCATTCAGCCTAGGAAAGAGCCGTTGGACCAAAGGGATTAACACTGTGGCTTTGTTAAATACGTGAGGTCCTTCTAAGCCCTAATATTATCATCAAGCAGCAATAGGAATCTGACTTAGAAGACGTAGCAGTGAAGGGATGACTAAATCTACTCTTAAAATAATCATGATTAATGATGTTAGTAGTGTAGACATAAGAGGATGTAATAAAGCAAGTAATGGCCGTAATAAAGCAAGAAGATAAACGCGCCTCTATGTGCATGTAGATCATTGTGATTAAGGGGAACATACCACCCAAGCAGCTGGTGCAGATGTATGTAATAAATGTGTAACTCCCCCGCTGTGTGACCCATCTCATATTCTTGTAGCGGACTGACAACTTTTTCATCTTAGGCAAGACCTTGTAGTGAAGGGGCATATTTGCATCTCATATAAAGTATGTTAAAATGGTTTGTATGTTTAATTCGGTTTAATTAAGTTGCATATTGAACTTGATTTAGTGTTTAGTAAAGGTTACACGTTAAATTGAGTTCATTCTTAGAGTTACATCTTGAGTTAGGCTTCATGCTGAATTTGGGTACATGCTGGAGTAGGTAACATGAATTGGGTTACATGGTAAATTACAAAAATACGAGTATATTACGTTGCATGTTAAATTGGCCCACATACAAAATTAAAATAGATACATGTTAATTAAGTCAGCTGTTAAATTAGGTTAGCTACAGGTTAAGTTGAGTTACATGTTGAATCCAGTTGTGTGTGAAGTTAAGTTACCTAATATACACTGGATTACATGTTAGATTAGTTTGTATGTTGAATTGTGTTGCATGTTAAATTGGGAAATGTGTAAAGCTGGGTTACATGTTGCATTTGGTTTAATGTTAAATTGTTAAGTTGGATTACAGTAAATGCTGAGCTGAGTTACATATTGAAGCATACATGTTAAAAGTAAGTTACATATTGAACTGGGTTACGTGCTTATTTAGGTCTAGGTATCATGTTAAATTAGGTCGTGTTGAATAAGGTTACGTGTGTGCAAAGTGCGTTGAATGAGCGAGTGTGTTGCATCAGGGTCTGCTAAATAACTGGTGTGCACTCAGTTGCGTCAGAGAGTCTGTCAGTCCTCACCAATTTAAAACAAGTGTGCTGATGTGCTGCAGTCTTCCCCCTCCATTCCCCTTAGCTCTTCCTCCCATCTCTTCTTTAAACTTTCTCCCCTTGGCCTTGTTTCTCCTTTCCCTTTTTAGAATTATCCTCCCTCCCCTCACGTCTCTGCTTCTGATTTCGCTTTTCTTTCATTTTTTTCCCTCTACTACCTATTCTACCCCTCCTCCTATTTCTACCTCCCACCCCTTCTTTAAACTTTCTCCTCTTGAGTCTGCTTCTTTCTTCTTCAGACCTCTCCTTCCCCCACCTCTATGCCTCTGCTTCCTCTCGTAAAATTATTCCCCTTCACTCTTTCCTTCTTCCTTTTCTGTTCCTACTTTTTACTGTTCAATCTTTTAATCTTCTTTCTCGTTTCCTTCTTCCTCATTAAACTAGTTCTCCTCTTGACTTGGCATTTTCTTTCCTTCTTCAGTGTTCTCCTTTCCCGTTTTTTCTTTGCCTCTGCTGCCTCGGTTAACTTTTTTCACTTCACTCATTCCTTCCTCCTCACTTCTTTAGATCTGTTCTCCGCCTACAATTATATTTGCTGTATCTTCCTGTTTTTCCCTGCATCCTCTCCTCCACCTCATGTCTTTTGTCCTTCTCTGTTTCATGATTTTTTTTCCATTTCTGTTTCCCATTTCCTCTTTCCCTCAACCCCTTATCTCTTCTCTCTCCCATCTTCAGACCTCACCCTCTCCCTTTAATCTCATCTTCCTCCCATCTTCAATTTCTTCCCTCCCTCCTTCCCCTGCTTCATACTCCTCTCTTCAAGATATCTCCTCCTCCTTCATTTTCCACATTGCCTTCAGGTTTCCTCTTACTCCCATCAGTCATTTCATCCTTCTTTAAACTTCCTCATCCTTCCAAATACCTCTTCCTCTTTTCTTCTCCGACTACCTCCTCACCTCCTCCTCTCTTCTCTTAGTCCCCCCCGCCCTCCACCTCTTCCTGATCCCCGCATGTGAAGCCTCTTCCTTCTCCATCATACATCTTGCCACTATCTTCTCCCTTCGCTTTTCCTCCTCTTCCTCATCGTCGTCGTTCTTGCCCTCGTCCTTCTCTTCTTCCTTATCCTCATCCTCATCCTCATCTTCCGCATCCTCACCCTCTTGCCTGCCTGCCTGCCTGCTTCATCTGCCGCTTGTTGGTCGTGCTTGATGGATCACAGGACTAGGATAGGACTGCTGCTGACCCAGTGTGTGTGTGTGTGTGTGTGTGTGTGTGTTACTGTACTGTATATGCATGACGGACTGTGTAACTGTGT